>NC_091220.1:15292235-15402235 GCF_040958095.1 Procambarus clarkii | reverse complement strand
CAATCAATGGACATCATATATATATATATATATATATATATATATATATATATATATATATATATATATATATATATATATATATATATATATATGAAAGCGTTAGTGAAATTATATGCGTCGCAATATGCACGTTGATTAGGATCAATGCTATTATCGCTGCCGGAAATGATAGGTCAGGGGATGGGGGGGGGGGGGGGGTCAGCCAGGGTCGTTGGCTTCTGGTTAGGTAAACCTCTTGAAATTGTGGGGCTAGTTAGATCATTATCCTCGGGTTTTCTCCGTTCGCAGTTATCATTGAGTCTCCCCCTTTCCCTAGTTATCTTGGCGTGTCTCCCTTTCAAGTTATCTTGAAACCTATTTCCTCTCGGTTATCTCAGAGTCATAACTTCCTCCATGGGTATCTCCCCACCATATATACATAGTACGCGTGCGTGAATACTCTCCACGAAAAAAAAAATCTTTCATTCCTAGCAAGTTAGACGTCAAGTCGTCATTATCTCACACCGCTGCCGTTCCTTGGGGTTCCCACAGGGAAGGGTTCTGGGTCCGGCTGTTAAGCATTGCTAACTTATGTAATATTCCTGTTTCCTCTTAAGGCTCTTAAAGACCTACATTGAGAGGACATAATCATGCTGGAATGTCTCTTCTTTTTCCTAGTTTGAGAATTGTAGGTAACGTTTGCTTCCGGTGACCAGGCTGGTGTTGTGTGTCGACCTGATTCAGTTCTTTGTTACTCATTTGAATTGTGTTTTTTGTCTAAACTTAGAGTTTGAACCGGTGGTTGACCTGGAACCTGTCCAGGTCCAGGTCCAGGACCTGGAACCTGTCCAGGTCCAACCACCAGGAACTAAATGGACCTGGAACCTGTCCAGGTCCAACCACCAGGAACTAAATGGACCTGGAACCTGTCCAGGTCCAACCACCAGGAACTAAATGGACCTGGAACCTGTCCAGGTCCAACCACCAGGAACTAAATGGACCTGGAACCTGTCCAGGTCCAACCACCAGGAACTAAATGGACCTGGAACCTGTCCAGGTCCAACCACCAGGAACTAAATGGACCTGGAACCTGTCCAGGTCCAACCACCAGGAACTAAATGGACCTGGAACCTGTCCAGGTCCAACCACCAGGAACTAAATGGACCTGGAACCTGTCCAGGTCCAACCACCAGGAACTAAATGGACCTGGAACCTGTCCAGGTTCATTAACCTGGAAGTTAACTTACTGTTAACTTCAAGCTTTACTTGTGGTTTGATCTGGAACTTGACAGGGAGCTTGAATGCCTGAAACTTGTCTTGAAGCTTGACTTGGGGGGTTGACCCCTTCCACCTCCAACCTTTCCTCTTACAAATTACGTCTGAATTTGGCCGTTTGGCCGAAAATGGACGTAATTAGAAAATGAAAAATAATTTAAATTAAATTTGGGATTTTTTTTCCAAAACAGCAAATAATTAAGGGTCCTGTGGTAGGTTAGGAGGGCAGGAGGTTCCCCTAAGGTTTCAAAACGTCATGAAAATCATTAATTGAAAGTTTCCTCTCCTAACCTAACCGAGTAAGCCAGAGGACTCCAAACAGAAAACGGGACAGTAACCCTCCAGACACACACACACACACACACACACACAATTAGATAACGGCCCAGGACGGACCGAAACGTCGTCACTTCTCCATCTATGATGTGGTTTGTTTATCATTTCCTCAGCCACGTTATTGTGACTCATCGTCTGCAATATTCAGCTTGAAAGTCTTAGAATATATATATATATATATATATATATATATATATATATATATATATATATATATATATATATATATATATATATATATATAAATTCAGAATTGTGTTTCTCTTTTTCTACTTGAAGCTTAAAATAATAATGTGTGACCAGATCTGGTCTTACTGTGTAAGTCAGATAAAGCTATTGATTGTTATTGAATTTGCCTCGAAACGCTGTGTGTATTCACCTAGTTGTGTTTGCGGGGGTTGAGCTTTGCTCTCTCGGCCCGCCTCTCAACTGTCAATCAACTGTTTACTACTATTTTTTTTCCACACCACACACACCAGGAAGCAGCCCGTGACAGCTGACTAACTCCCAGGTACCTATTTACTGCTAGGTAACAGGGGCATTCAGGGTGAAAGAAACTTTGCCCATTTGTTTCTGCCTGGTGCGGGAATTGAACCCGCGCCACAGAATTACGAGTCCTGCGCGCTATCCATCAGGCTACCAGGTGTGTATTAGTGGCTTTAGGCATAGTGTGTACTAGATCTATCAAGAAATACAATATTATGTTTGTAACTTATATTGTATGTATCTACTTTTCCTATATAAACATTTTATTTTTCATTTATTTATCATTTCCTTGTTGCGTCAATGCCATTTGAAATTATTGTAGCAGAATCCGTAGACCTTCGTAACTAATCATACTAGATTAGATTAGATTAGATTAGATTTATAATTCAGGTAAAGGTACATACATTGAAGATGAGTTACAAATATAATGTTGGATTTATGATAGAGCTTTTATTTATTTATTTAATTATTTATGCATATACAAGAATGTACATTGGGAATGTGAGGATACATATTATGGTAATTACAATCTTGTAAAGCCACTAGTACGCTCAGCGTTTCGGGCAGGTCCTTAATCTAAGAAAATTTTAAGTAGGTAAATACTTGCAAAATTTATAAAAAAAAATGCTAACAGTTACAAGGCAAGAAGAAAAAAAGATGAATACAAGTTCAAGTTCAAGTATGTTTATTGAGAAAAGCAATAAATACATCTCAAAGGGATAGAGTAGCTTAGGCTATTTCTACCCCCCAAGATGAGTACATACAATACCTAAAGCCACTAGTACGCACAGCGTTTCGGGCAAACTAATATAATTGACTCATATTGGGTAACAAGGGCTCAGACCTAAGCAAATCTATAAATACAACTACATATATCTACCCAACACGACCTTAACTAATCTATCCTAACCTATCCTAACCTATCCTAAGGTGTGTGACGTCACTATGATGGCATAATTTTAGCCCTGCTCGAGTTTAAGATTCTCCTGGCCTCGACCCACTCCAAAGATTTCCCAGTGTCACTCTCCACCCATCAAACCCTCTCTCTTTCCAAAGCTATTCACCCCATCATCTCTCTCTTTCCAAAGGTATTCACCCCATCACCTGGCTTAAGTTCACACTACCCATTCCTTTCCTCCTCCCCTGCTATCATACACCAAGTATACTGAATATCCATACCAGCCCCCCTTTCTTCCCCCCCCCCTCCTCCCCTCCCCAACCTATTGTATCATGAATACATTATACACCCATAATCACATTATACTCTCGTTCAATTCAATAATCAGCACCAATTATACATATATTTGGTGGTGATCTATTAATAGATTTCTATCTAGTGCATTACCTCCTATAAGGGAGGTAAACCGTCGTCAGGGAGCTGCACAACGGGTTTACGTCACTGGATAGCATAGGTCCTAGTATACTGCCTTGGGGGACATTCAAATATTACCTAGTTGTACTTGCTGGGGCCTGCCTGTCGACTCATGGCAAAAGGTTGAGTAGTTTCCTGTAGAGCAATTGGTAGAGCCTTTTGTAAAGCCTGTAGATCCTTTTGTAGAACATATATAGCGTTTTGTTTTAGCCTATTGTAACGCCTTTTATTTTTAGCATTTGGTAGTGCATTAAATACTTTTTTTTGTAAAAGTCTTTGTCGAGCGAAGTTCTCGTTTTCTGTGACTGTTTCGAGCTATGTCTAAGGTATACTCCGACGTTCTCACTTGAAACTTAGCACTCTTTAATAAGTTTTCTTGTAATACAGATCTCAAATAAAATTTTGTGTTGCAGCTCCCTCGTGGATATTTGCAAATTTTACTCTCCATCTTTATTATTGGTTTATGTGCAATGACATTTTTTTAATAATTAATCATTACACTTGCATTCGTTACACGCAACTATTAGGAAACGATTGGCTGTAAGTACCTATGAGAACACTTAATTATTTTACTTCCTATAATTATTGGTAGTTTGATGGTAAATATTATTCATTTTAATATATATTTTTGATCATAGTCGTTATAGATTACTATATATGGTACAATACAATCTTAATTATCATTTTAGATCATTAAATATTAAAGGTTGATGAAATTTAATGCATATAACTCGTTGATGAAGTCAGAATATATATATATTGTATATATAATGTATATATGTTGGTGACTGGATTCTACTATTTACTCTTTATTAACTAATCACAGGCGGATTGCAGCCTCAGTCATGGATGATCTCGCTGCAATGGATGGTACCCGGGCCCATGAACTGTTGCTCAACCCGTCATTTTAACTAATAGGTCGCGTTTTATTTTACGTTATCGTAACCAACGTTACAAATATAACCTATTTAGGAAAGTATTGGCTTACAGATATCTGCGTTTTCTATGCATTGGACTCAGAAGGTTAGGCGTGATACTTGGGTGCATATATGTATTTGGTTAGACTAAATGGTCGGATTTTCTACGGAGTGGCATATTAAGATAACAGGCTGCTTGACAAAGATCTTTCCCAGTCTCCGTGGTGTAGTGGTAAGACACTCGCCTGGCGTTCCGCGAGCGCTATGTCATGGGTTCGTATCCTGGCCGGGGAGGATTTACTGGGCGCAATTCCTTAACTGTAGCCTCTGTTTAACTCAACAGTAAAATGTGTACTTGGTTGTAACAACGATTCTTCGCGGCGGGGATCGTATTCCAGGGACCTGCCCGAAACGTTACGCGTACTAGTGGCTCTACAAGAATGTAACAACTCTTGTATATATCTCAAAAAAAAGGGGGTGGGGGTTGGAAGTGTTCTTGGACCCTGAAGAGTGTCGAGTGTTGAGTGTCACTCGACAAATAGTCGAGTGTCTGGTCTAGAGCTGGTTGGTGTAGCCAAGAAAGCATGTTTGTGAACAGATGTAACTCGAAACACTATGGCTGGAGACTCGATCGTAATTACGACCGTAAATGACGTTGTATTATGAGCAATTTAGGTAGAGTTTTATAACCTGTGAATACATTTTGATGTAATAAGTCATATCGATAAGGTTATTTGTTAATTTTCACTTAATTTTGAAAATACAGGGAATCAATTAGCGAGGAGGTGAGCGAGAGAGCTGTCATCGATAATCTAGGATGGTCTACGCCTTCGACTAATTTCATTTTCTGTTACTCAGATGAAGAAAAAGAAAACTAGGCTTTATGGATATCATTTATTTATGTCATATTTTGTAAGTGATGGAAGGAATATATATAGATATTAATTATTTATTAATATAATACACATAAGGCCTTATTACAGTGGTTGAGTTGTAAGTTCAGAGATTACATATTTACATAACGTTTCTTATACACAAAATACTGAAGGTATATGACATATGGTTGAAATATTTTCATTTTGCACAAACTTTTGTATACACTGAGAAGTATACCCGCTCCACCCCCCCTTCTAAATACCGAGTATACTGAAAAGTATATCCCTTCGCGGTGTATATATACACTGAGAGATTACTTTAGTCCTGGAGTATGTTCAGGGCAAAAGTATTCTTGCTGGAGGTATGGGGTGCATAATAAAGAAAGAACTTGAGTTGGAGGTGCAGTCAGCATGTGTGGTGGCCTTATTGATAAAGCCTTCCGCTGCTGATGGTGACACCTTAACAACACAGCAGTTGAAAATTAACTTACAACGTCGTTATTAATTATTTTTGTATATAAAAATAATATATTAGTGTAGATAATTTGCTTGCATGTCTGTTTACAATCTTCTAGCAGAACTGTACTCATAATAACAAATCTCTTAATTGACTGAGGTTAAAATTTTTTAGCAAAATTTAGTATTGCCAATTTGCGAAGCTCAGGCTTACAAAATTAGTCCCCCGGAGAAATTATTCCTGATTTACTTTCGATAATTGTGAGAGATCCCGTCGTGCAGTCGGGCATTTCTAAAACACTTAGATAAGGCTCTTGGACATTAGATATAGGAATCTCAGCGACATCTCCCGGGACGGGATCTGCGCCAGCTTCGCCTCACTCGCTATGTAACCTCCACACTGCAGGTCACGCAACTGTGCTCACTGCTTGAGTCTACCCTTCGTCGCTCTGTCCGCTCGGTGGCTCCTCCTGCTCTCCTGGCCTCTTCCTTCAGAGCTAAGAACACTTCCGTGTCCGGGGAGAACAATTGTGGATACCCTCGTCATTTACCAACGGTGTCGAGAACTGTCAGCGAGGATGCCCACCTTGTTGTGGTCAGCGATGGTGGTGATGGTGGTGGTCACAGGTGTTAGTAGAAGCCTCGTCTACAAACTTGTCTTGGGAGAAAAGTTAAGCCAGCACGACCAGCCAGTTACAATGGCCATTCAAATCAATCCTCCATATCTGCGTTGCCCCGAAAAATGTGAGATTCGCTTGCTTGATGGAACATGTGATTTAAATTATAAATGTCTCTTCGGTGGTTAAAGTTTTCTCAGGTAACACACTTCCCGGCTATATATAGTCCCCTTCTTCTGTCTCGAGCAACTAAAAAATGACCAATTTACATTGTTTTGAACGCCGCATCTTCAAAAGACATAAGTGATAATTACCGAATGAAATTTGTTTGTTAAATCGTGATTCGTAAGACGAGACGCTGCTTTTTCCTTCCGAGAGTACGAATCGTACACACATGTAGCGGCCGAAGCTGTCACTGAGGTTGACAGGGCGTCAGGAACAACTCTCCTCCATGAGATGACAAAGAGGAACTAGCAGCCTGAGACCAGTAGCCACATTGGTCAAACACACGCCTGAGTTCCCCCAAAACAAGGGACCAGCTAGACGGTAACCAAAGCAAGGAGAGGTTACTGACGTTCACGCGATCACTGAGCTATAGAACCCTAAGACGACATTCCCGAGGCATTTTGGTGACTGTTAAAGAATCGTCCAGAGATCTCCTTCCTGAAGTCGGTTCCAGAGTCCCTCTTCTTCCTGAAGTCGGTTCCAGAGTCTTACTTCTTCCTGAAGTCGGAACCAGAGTCCTACTTCTTCTTGAAGTCTGTTCCAGAGCCCTACTTCTTCCTGAAGTCGGAACCAGAGTCCTACTTCTTCTTGAAGTCTGTTCCAGAGCCCTACTTCTTCCTGAAGTCGGAACCAGAGTCCTACTTATTCATGAAGTCGGTTCCAGAGTCCTACATTCTCGCCTCCTTCCAGACGTCAGTTCCAGCTTCCTTAACTTTCAGGTTCCTGTTCCAAACAGCACATTGGAAGCGTTGTTATCAAGAACAACAAAAACATTAAAATTGCTTATTTATCATGATGCTTTGGAATTCTAACACTTGAATGTATTAGTTTAAGTTAATATTCATCTAAAATATATAAATCAGCTGTGTCAGTTTATATATTACTACATATATGTTTGATTTTTGTTCGTAATCTCTTATGAAATAAAAATAATTCTAAACTTCTACGTCTCCTAATTATCATTCAGTTAAGTAAGTGTCTTGATAATACTGTTTTTTGTAAAAATACAACTACAGAATTATAATACAGAATTATTGTATAGAATTATACACCACACACTTGTAATAAATACCTTTCAGTATGGACTATAAACACAAATTTCAACGAAGCCTATTTGTAATCAACCACATTTCCATACGTTAATGTTTATTTACTTGTACACTCGAGTAAAGAAAAGTCCTAAAGGCCAAACCATCTTCCTATTTGTAAACGATGGAAAGATATAGTTTGTTATCATAATTACAATACTAAATCTTATGTTATTGTGGTATAAAAACTGAAATGTCAACTTCGAGAAATTCACGGGCTGCTATCCTTACATATTAATCTACAAGATTGTTGAAACTGTGCCTTATAATATAGTAGGTTAAAATTGTACCGTTTTGGTACATTTGTATCGCAGGGACAAATAAGTACCAAAGAACAGAATGCTTCTTACACCGTCCTGATAAGCGGGGTAGGAATCCCCGCTCTAGATATTCTCGTACGCCAACAACTGGGAGTCGGCGGCTGGGTCGACAGGATCCCAGCCAGTGTTTACAACCACAGGATGATGTATTCGCTTTTAAATTAAAAGGGGGAAATACCCACTGCAATGATAATCGAACATATGAAGTAAGATCAGATGGGAATCCCAGCGACATCTGCCGGGGCGTCCCGGGCGGGACCTGCGCCAGCTTCGTCTCACTCGCTATGTAACCTCCACACTGCAGGCCACGCAACTGTGCTCACTGCTTGAGTCTACCCTTCGTCGCTCTGTCCGCTCGGTGACTCCTCTTGCTCCTCCTTCAGGGCTAAGAACACTTCCGTGTGCGGGGAGAACAATTGTGGATACCCTCGTCATTTTACCAACGGTGTCGAGAACTGTCAGCGAGGATGCCCACCTTGTTGTGGTCAGCGATGGTGGTGGTGGTGGGTGTTAGTGGAAGCCTCGTCTACAAACATGTCTTGGGAGAAGAGTTAAGCCAGCACCAACAACCACTTCACACGGTTATAACGAGCTTCATCGATCCTGATTATCTGCCTTGCCCCCAAAAATGTGAGATTCGCTTGGATGATGGAAAATGTGCTTTGAACTATAATTGTCTCTACGGTAGTTCAAGTTTTCTCAGGTAACACTCACTTTCCGGCTATTTATAGTCCCTTTCTTCTGTCTCGAGCAATTAAAAAATTATCAGTCTACAATGATTTGAACGCCACATCTTCAAAAGACAAAAGTGATAATTACCGAATGAAATTTGTTTGTTAAATTGTGATTCGTAAGACGAGACGCTGCTTTTTTCTTCCGAGAGTACGAATCGTACACACATGTAGCGGCCGAAGCTGTCACTGAGGTTGACAGGACGTCAGGAACAACTCTCCTCCATGAGATGACAAGAAGGAACTAGCAGCTTGAGACCAGTGGCCACATCGGTCAAACACACGCCTGAGTTCCCCCAAAACAAGGGACCAGCACGACGGTAACCAAAGCAAGGAGAGGTTACTGACGTTCACGCGATCACTGAGCTATAGAACCCTAAGACGACATTCCCGAGGGATTTTGGTGACTGTTAAAGAATCGTCCAGAGATCTCCTTCCTGAAGTCTGTTCCAGAGTCCTACTTCTTCCTGAAGTCGGTTCCAGAGTCCTACTTCTTCCTGAAGACGGTTCCAGAGCCCCTCTTCTTCTTCCTGAAGTCGGAACCAGAGTCCTACTTCTTCATGAAGTCGGTTCCAGAGTCCTACTTCTTCCTGAAGTCGGTACCAGAGTCCTACTTCTTCATGAAGTCGGTTTCAGAGTCCTACATTCTCGCCTCCTTCCAGACGTCAGTTCCAGCTTCCTTAACTTTCAGGTTCCTGTTCCAAACAGCACATTGGAAGCGTTGTTATCAAGAACAACAAAAACATTAAAATTGCTTATTTATCATGATGCTTTGGAATTCTAACACTTGAATGTATTAGTTTAAGTTAATATTCATCTAAAATATATAAATCAGCTGTGTCAGTTTATATATTACTACATATATGTTTGATTTTTGTTCGTAATCTCTTATGAAATAAAAATAATTCTAAACTTCGTCTCCTAATTATCATTCACAAGTAAATTTCTTGATAATACTGATTTTTGTAAAAATACAACAACAGAATTATAATACAGATATTATAATATAGAATTATAATACAGAATTGTACACTACTCACTTGTAATAAATACTTTTCAGTATTTATCATAAAAACATTTCAACGAAGCCTATTTGTAATCAACCACATTTCCATAAGTTAATGTTTATTTACTTGTACACTCGAGAAAAGAAAAGTACCAAAGACCAAAAAATCTTCTTATTTGTGAACGGTGGAAAGATATAGTTTGTTATCAAAGTTATAATACTTAGTCATATGTTATTATAGTATAAAGACTGAAATGTCAACTTTGAGAAATTCACGGGCTGCTATTCTTACATGTTGATCTACAAGATTGTTGAAACTGTGCGTTATAATATAGTAGGTTAAAATTGTACCGTTTTCGTACATTTGTATCGTAGGTACAAATAAGTACCAAAGACCAGAGTGCTTCTTACCCTGCCCTGAAAGGTGGGGGTAAGAACCCCGGTCTAGAAATTCTCGTACGCCAGCAACTGGGAGTCGGCGGCTGGATCAGCTGGATCGAAAGGAGGAATTGTATATGTTTATCTCTCAGAATGTTCGGCAATATGTTTATTGTTTGTGATGTGTGTCTATATATGTATGAACACGTTGTATTGAACGGGGTGAGAATATCTTGAGCTACCTCATCCCTTTGTGTGTATTTTACCTCAATAAACTTATTTCAATTTCAACTGGATCGCCCAGCCAGTGTTTACAACCCCCGGATGATTTATTCGCTTCTAAATTAAAAGGGCGAAATACCCACTGCAGTGAATTCGAACACATGAAGTAAGATAAGCATTTGTTCGATGTGTTGATGCTAGGCTGTGATGAAACACCACCTGGCTTTATATAGCTTTATTAACAGATTCATTGGAAACTCGAAAGGCCGTTTGGACCCTTTAGTCTGGGTCAGTGTTGCCAGAGTGAGCTACAAGTAGCGAATTGGGCTACTTGTGAAGAACCGTCTGCGCTCCTAAATTTTGAATCTCTTGCAAAAAGCTTCTTTATCGTATTCATAGTAACGCTGAAACTTTCAAAAAGGTGAAAAATCTGTCACCTAGCATATGCCTTAGCCAGACACGGCCACCCTTTTCAGACTTTCCATTAGTTTTAGCTGACGTGAAATTTAAAGTCAGTATGGCGCCTATTGTTAACCATTGACTGGTTCAACATTTGTGAGAGTTACAATAATGGTAACATTTGTTACAACTGTAACAATTGGTACAATTATAACATCTGAATCGTCATTTTGGACCAAGACAATAACTGTCAAGAATGCTGCTGGCGATCCCATACTGATTGACCTCGCTGAGTTTGCATTGAAACTATACAGCTTTACAAGCAGTAATGCCCTGATTGAACGGGTATTTTCGAGAGTAACATCTGTCAAAACTAAACTGAGAAATCGAATGGAACTTGAGCTTTCGACATCAATCGTGAGAATCAAAACATATCTTAAAGAAAACGGAACTTGTTGCTAAACATTTGAACCGCCCATATCAATGCTTAAATGTGAGTTTGTAATATATACAAGAACAAGGTTGTGGATACAGATGAAGAAGATAGTAATAATCATCAACTGTGAAACACGTGGAAGGACTCCACACCCATTATGCTTCATACAACAAATATTGATAGGCTATCCTATTATCATATTTTTGTATGATAGATATATACAGAGATAATATTAATAAAACCATTAAAATCGTGTAGTGTACTCTATGTATTAAAGTATATTACTTTAAAAACCGTATCAGTCACTAAACAAAAAATTGGGCTACTCTTATTACAAATTCGCTACTTTTTAGACCGTCAGTTCGCTACTTTCAGCACTTCGGATCTGGCAACCCTGGGACTCCGGGTGGTCAGGCCAGTATGACGTTGATGGTGGCGAGTGACGGGTGTGTTGTGATGACCTCTGAAGTGTTTCTTGAAAATCTTTCCAAATGTTTGGTCAAACACCGAGTTATAAAGACGGGATGTTGTGGTATTTACAAAACTACGCGTTAGTTAATACTAGTGTGTGTGAACTAGCTAATTAACAGTGTTGCGGTTTACGGTTGCGAGAATTTGATAATATTAATTGCGAGTCCAGCAAAATCCTGAAATTGCATTGTGAAGAATACGCAAGACACTTAAAGAAATCTCCGCCACTAAATGTTAATTCTTAAAAAGTTTACTGGAAATAAAAGATGAACTTTGGCTTTTATTGCTGTGGCAAAAATGACATACTTGTTGGGTACTTTTAGCGGTGTTTCTCGTCTCGTGTTGGAGATTTATTTCATTGCGAGTGATTCGTGAATATTGGCAACACCGCTTTTGTTTATGTTAGCGTGCACGTGGTGTGTAGTGTTGGCGCTGACCCCCCCCCCCCCCCCTTGTCTGACCCCACTACGGGCAGCGTTGACCCCTCCTTGTCTGACCCCACTACGGGCAGCGTTGACCCCTCCTTGTCTGACCCCACTACGGGCAGCGTTGACCCCTCCTTGTCTGACCCCACTACGGGCAGCGTTGACCCCTCCTTGTCTGACCCCACTACGGGCAGCGTTGACCCCTCCTTGTCTGACCCCACTACGGGCAGCGTTGACCCCTCCTTGTCTGACCCCACTACGGGCAGCGTTGACCCCTCCTTGTCTGACCCCACTACGAACAGCACAACCATCCTTCAGGAGAAGGTAAGCATCACCTCGACCCTCAAGTGTGACTTCCGTCTCCGCCTCTTGCCTAGCATGGGGATGGATGTGACCATTCATATGTTATATATGTGGTATATGATTATAATGTGTATATAGGACTTTCAATAGGCACAGTAATAATGACCTTTTCTGTCATTACAGGTAAGGCTTTTTTAGCTCATCGCGGGACTCACCGGGACAACTCCACCAGCTTCAGGTATGTTCCTGTTTCCTTTTGTTTCCGATGAAATTTTCAACAAAATATTACACGACACGCGGTTACCATAATGTATTTATGGGTAAATATCATATTCCTGTCATTGGTCTTGGGGGCTCCGCGCGAGGCTCCCCCTTTTTACTGGACTTGGGGGCGCCGAGGACCCTCCCCCCTTTTTACTGGCCTTGGGGGAGCCGAGGCCCCCCCTTTTTACTGGCCCTGGGGGAGCCGAGGCCCCCCTTTTTACTGGCCCTGGGGGAGCCGAGGCCCCCCCTTTTTACTGGCCCTGGGGGAGCCGAGGCTCCCCTTTTACTGGTCCTAGGAGAGCCGAGGCCCCCATTTTTACTGGTCCTGGGGGAGCCGAGGCCCCCCATTTTACTGGTCATAGGAGAGCCGAGGCCCCCCTTTTTACTGGTCCTGGGGGAGCCAAAGCCCCCCTTTTACTTGTCCTGAGGGTGCCGAGGCCCCCCCCCCAATCTTTTACTGGTCCTGGGGGCGCCGGTGAATGTTAGGAACAGAGTCTGAACACTATTCACGACATGTTAGCGAACACGTCGTTAATAGTGTTGACCCTGACCCCCCGTGTTTGACCCCACTATGGACAGCGCTGACCCCCCGTGTTTGACCCCACTATGGACAGCGCTGACCCCCCGTGTGTGACCCCACTACGGACAGCACAACCATCCTTCATAAGGTACGTATCACCGCGATCCTCAAGGGTCACCTTCGTCTCCGCCTCTTGCATACCAACATGGAGATCATATGACCATTCTTATGTTATATATATATGTGATATATGATTATAATGTGTATACAGGAATTTCAATAGGCACATTAATAATTACTTTTAATGTCATTGCAGGTAAGGCTTTTTTTTTTAGCTCATCGCGGGACACAACTTCAGCTTAAGGTACGTTCTTGTTTCCGATGGATTTTTCAACAAAATGTTACACGATACGGGGTTACCATAATGTAAATATGGCTAAATATCATATCCCTGTTATTGGTTCTGGGCTCCGAGCCCTCTTTTATTGTTCCTGGGGGCACCAAGTCCACTTTTATTTTGTCTTGTCGATTCCACCGAGTATTTTTTAAGTTGTGATCATGTCACTCCAGCTATTGCCTTCGGTGACGTGATTTTTATCTTCCTTTTCTCCTTGCCACTTCAGGTGGGGGTGGGTGGGTAGGGTTTTTATATAGCTTCAGGGAAGAAGCTATTTCTCCCCGTTTCTCCCAAGCACGGGACATGGGGAGAGGTCTAGGTACCCCTAAGCACACCTATATCCCGAACAACACAAACTAACTTCAGTTTCCTTAGTCTTCCCTTGCATGTTACTCCCCAAAACTCTCGTACCAGCCTAGTAATATGGGGGGGTTGGGAAGGCGGTGAGATTATTAGGCAAACGTAACACCCTGCAATCAATCAACTGTATATTTTTGCACAAGGATACATGTTGTCACTGATTATTTCCAGGAAATTCTGTCTCATAATGGATTTTCAATTATCAACGACCAGCCACAGCCTAGCGTACCTCCTCACCATCTTCCGCCGAACCGTAAATGCCAAAACTGTTAAATGTTAAACTCCAACTTGAAAAGATCATCGGGGCAAATAGGGGATCCTTTGACAATTCGCTGGCTTCCTGTTCTCGTCGAGGCCACTAGTGTTAGTGGCTCTCAGGTAAATTCAATTCGGTTAAATTAAAATTCCTCCCCAATTTCACACGCCTCTTAATAATGCATTTTGAATAGTTTACCCTGCACCATCGGCCAGCTTTTATAAAATCATCACAGAAAACGGACTAGAAATGGGAAACTAAACAGCTCGAGCCTTATTTTACCTAATCTACGACCCAGGTTTGGAAAACGTGAATCATTGTAAGGCGCTATGATTTATAGTAACCTTTTATTTGTCCTTTTGGGGATTTTGACGTCAAAACTGTAATATTCGAGAGGATAAGTTGCCCAAAACCACAGGGGAATCCCAGCGATAACTATCTCGACTTCCCATAGTTGGTGCCACCACATCCGTCACTAAGTTAATTTCACACTTGCTACTCAACTTCGTTAGTCAACCCACCGCCGCTCTACCCGCTCGTTGACTCCTCCTGCTCAGAGATACGAACGTTTTCGTGTGCTGGGAGAACAGTTGTGAGTACTATCGTCATTTACCAACGGTTGCGAGAACTGTCAGCCAGGATGCCAAGTCTCTTGTGGGCGGCTGTGTTGGTGGGGTTGGTCGCGGGCGCCAGCGTACGGTTCCCCACCCAAAGTCATCTCGGGAGTAAATTCAAGACATATCTCCCGGAACCATTAGAGGACGAAGTCATGACATGGTTCATCTCTCCTCCTCATCTTCCCTGCGAACAGAAGTGTGTGATTCGCTTGCCTGATGGGAAATGTACTTTGGACTTCAAGCGTCTTTACGGGGATCTAAACATTGGTATATAATGCCTCCGGCTTACGCTCTTCCTTCTGTTGAGATTCAACCACCCGAAGACATGTTTTAAATCACGCAATTAAAATAATACGAATCATCTTCGTTTTGGACTTTGCATCTTCAGTGGCGAGTGACAGTTGCCCAATGGAATTTGGGTGTTTTTTGAGCCGCGTGTCAAAAGCAATGACGATATTCCCAAGGGATAGTGACGTCTGTTGAATTCCTCTAGAGCTCTCCCCCTTCTTAAGGCTTTTTCCTGAGGTCTCGTACTCCAGCGAAGCCTACCCTAGACCTTTGTCCTAGTGCTGTTTTCTTTGTTCAAACTGTTCCAGAGCTCTGCTCTATCGTGGCCAACCTGAAGCCAGTTCCAGCCCCGACCTTCCTCACCGTCCTAGTGCCTGATCCAGCAGCCCGTCCTCCTAAGGTTCCCCAACGTAAAGAAAACGGTCAGTGTAAAGTATCCTCTCCTAACCTACCAGAGGACCCAAAACAGACAAGGGGACAGTACGTCACTTTCGCCAGCTGCTTCCATTTTCTAGTACGACGATTTTTGGCCTCATGTAACGCATACGAGCGAAATACGACATTCTTTGTAGGATAGATTGGATCCAGATACAGCACATCGCAAGCGTACCTCTCAAGAACTGTAGCAAAGTTAATATTGCTACGGTTAATAATAGTTAATATTTCGATGTAACCGAATTCTTACTTTTGTATGTTATATAATGAATTGATAATGCTAATATAAAAAGCAACTGTCAATTATTTTTATTTAAATAAAAAACATAATGATAGCTTAATGAAATATAAATTATCCTGCTAAATGCCTTTTAGTTACTATACTGTAAATCCGCATATAATGTATACTATATATACATTAAATGTATACTATGCAGCATACATTTAATACAAGTATACACACACATTATATAGGAATGTTAAGTGTATATAACACGATGCATATAACCCTTAACCTCTCACAAGGGTAGGGTCTACGGGCTCACCATAGCCCGTGCTGCTTGGAATGTTTTGTTCCAGGTAGCAAATCTTAAACAACAACAACATAAGGGTAAGTTGTTTATCCCCAGAGAAAGTGACGTCACCACATCCGGGGTGATTACGGCCCCTTAGTCCAGGAGCTGTGTTCATCACACTGTTGTGTAATGAGTTGTGTTCATCACACTGTGTAATGAGTGGTGTTCATCACACTGTGTAATGAGTGGTGTTGGTAACTGCTGTGTAGTGAGTGGTGTTGGTAACTGCTGTGTAGTGAGTGGTGTTGGTAACTGCTGTGTAGTGAGTGGTGTTGGTAACTGCTGTGTAGTGAGTTAGTAACTACTTGATACCTGGTTGATGGGGTTCTGGGAGTTCTTCTACTCCCCAAGCCCGGCCCGAGGCCAGGCTTGACTTGTGAGAGTTTGGTCCACCAGGCTGTTGCTTGGAGCGGCCCGCAGGCCCACATATACCTGGTTGATGGGGTTCTGGGAGTTCTTCTACTCCCCAAGCCCGGCCCGAGGCCAGGCTTGACTTGTGAGAGTTTGGTCCACCAGGCTGTTGCTTGGAGCGGCCCGCAGGCCCACATATACCTGGTTGATGGGGTTCTGGGAGTTCTTCTACTCCCCAAGCCCGGCCCGAGGCCAGGCTTGACTTGTGAGAGTTTGGTCCACCAGGCTGTTGCTTGGAGCGGCCCGCAGGCCCACATATACCTGGTTGATGGGGTTCTGGGAGTTCTTCTACTCCCCAAGCCCGGCCCGAGGCCAGGCTTGACTTGTGAGAGTTTGGTCCACCAGGCTGTTGCTTGGAGCGGCCCGCAGGCCCACATATACCTGGTTGATGGGGTTCTGGGAGTTCTTCTACTCCCCAAGCCCGGCCAGAGGTCAGGCTTGACTTGTGAGAGTTTGGTCCACCAGGCTGTTGCTTGGAGCGGCCAGCAGGCCCACATACCCACCACAGCCCGGTTGGTCCGGCACTCTTTGGAGAAAACTATCTAATTTTATATTGAAGATGTCCACGGTTGTTCCGGCAATATTTCTTATAGTCGCTGGGAGGATGTTGAATAACCGCGGACCTCTGGAATCCAACTCTGCTGTGTACTGAGTTGTGTTGGCTAAACTGTTTCAACTATAGACGACATATTCCATTACTTGTAACTGTCACTGGTGTTTAGAGTTGTCACGTGTTCTGGGGTGATATAAGAGACAGTTTTGGTGGTTCGATGTTCTGGTCCGTGACAGCCGTGTAACAGCCATCTGAACCTTTATGTAATAGACCTGTGTTACAGTAGTTCACATTACTGTAATGCATGTTAGCTCTTATGATGGCATTTGTTTCTGCTAAGTTGTCGATTCTAATGAACATTCATAATTGTACAAGTTAACGTATCAATAATATTTAATGTCAACATTCCTAGGTAGAAAAAAGTTATTATGTGTCTCCCTTACATAGACGGGACACTTGTGGTAATAAGAAAAGTAAGAATAATTGGAGAATAGGCTTGAAGAAACCCCTCACAACACAGGGGACATATGATCCCAACATACAAAATACCTTAATGAATCGCCAGGGTGTATAGGGGTAGACTATATGATAGGAATGAGGGCAGAATGAGAAGCTACAAGTGGGACCTGAATATTATATGACGCAAGAAAGAACTTCCACAAGAGGAAAGGAATGAAGTCAAATGTCCTGGGAATGAAAACAGTAAATATACAGTCTTGAATATAGTTCAAATGGAAATATGATCAGATTAGGGTCCCTGTAGTGCAGTCGTTCTCGACGCACAATCGGGAATTCCGGGTTCGAATCCCGGGCGGAACAGAAATGGTTGGGCACATTTACTTTTCACCTAATTGTTCTGTTCACCTAGCAGTTAGTCACCTTGTGGGGTTGTATCCTTGGGCGTGGTCAGCAATTCGGCATTGGGGGGGGGGCTTGATAAAAGCCTAACGTGTATGAATACACTCTGGCTTCCTGTCCCCTGACACGATGAATTATAATAATTATTAAATGTGATTTTAAGGATTAAAGACTTTAAATTATACAATCGGAAAGTAAGGAGAGAAAGTGAGGTAAGAGAAGAAGGTAATTTTTAGAAGAGGGTAAGAATAGGAAGAAAGCTACGAATGGGATGAGTGCAAGAATGGGATGAAGAATGGGATGAGGAAAGAATAAGAGGAAGGTAAAAAGAAGAGTAGGGAGGTAAGACAAAAAGGAGAAAAGTCTTATCGTATCTTCTGCCCCCGCGTTGACTCATCGTTTGAACACCGGCCGCCATTTCCTCTCGTTAAGTCCTCAGTACAGATTTATATAAATCAATAAAGAAAACTTAGACATCAAGATTATATGAAACTTTAAATGAAATGCTAATTAACGCTAAGTATATACCCAAGAAAGTCTTCCCTTTTATACTCTCTATTGCAGCTGGTTAATGTATCAGACAACCCATAAATCCGGTTCATGGAGACCAAGGGAATTCCAGTGTTGCTTCCCTTGCGTCCCACCGACAACAACATCCACGCTTGCCACTTCCCAACACCTGCTTCAAGAGCCCACACGCCGCCGCTCGCAAGGGCGGACTCCTCCTGATCGTAGAAAAGAACAATTGAGAGTATTGTCATTTTAACGCTTTCGAGAAGTGTCGGCCAGAATGGCAAGGTTTCTGTGGGTGGTGGTGATGGCGGTCGCGGGCGTGAGTGGGAGATTCGTGGCCCAGCACAACGGGGGTGAAAGTTTATCGTGGCCCCGGATTGAGGCGGCCCCGGATATCATCATTGTTCCATATCTGCCTTGCGAAAACGAATGTGAGGTACGTTTGTCAGATGGAAATTGTACTTTAGATTTTAGATGTCTCTTTGGGAATTTAGACATTGTATGATACACCAGCCCTCCCCGGCTAGGCCTGCCTCTGTTGATATCCAAGCACTAAGAGACAGTTCTGGCAAATCACGCAATATACATATTATGAAACCAACTTATTTTGGACGCTGCATCTTTAAGGACAAGAGTAACAATTACCGACTGGAAATTGTTTGTTAAATCGTGATGCAGAAGAGGAAACGCTGCGTTTGTTTCGTGAGTGTACGAGGCTAACACATGCCTGTGGCCAACGCCCTGGTGCTGTCAACCCGCCAGGATTAGCGCCCTACCAAGAGGTGACAGGAAGGAGACAGCAACCAGAGGCCAGCGACCACACCGATCAATAGGGAGCCTAACACCGTCAACACAACCCGTCCTCTCAAAAATAACGTCACTTTTGGCTCGTATGCGCGCTATGGCCAAATTTGGACGTAATTTGAAATGAAATCGACTCACAAAAGTGACGTACTGTTCCGTTTTCTGTTTGAGTCGTCCCGCTTACTCGGCAAGCTTAGAAGAGGATTCTTTCCATTAACGTTTTTCATACCATTTTGAAACTTTATGAGAATTTCCTGCCCACCTAACCTATCAGAGAACCCTTAACTTACTGTTGTTGAAAAAAAAAATCCCAAATTTATATTCATTTTCAAATTACGCCCATATTCGGCTATACGGGCAAACGGCCAAAAGCGAAGTTCTTTTTAAGAGGACAGGTTGACAACAAGGAACTAGCGAGATAGTTTACGGGGTAACTAAACTAACGATAGATTACCAGCATTCAGACGATTATTGTGCCTTGGAACCTAAAGACGGCATTCCTGAGGAATTATGTTGTCTGTTTAACACCATTCTGGAGTTCTCCTCCATCCACAAGTCTGCTCCAGTGCTCTGTTCCTTCCTGAAGTCTGTTCCAGAGATCTTCACGAAGTCCGTTCAGGTACTCTCCTACCTAAAGCTCTTTTCCGAGCTCTCCGCCTTCAATGAAAATGGTTTCTCCTCTCACTTTTAATGAAGCCTCTTCCAGCGTTCTCATCCTTCAGTGAAGCCTTTTCCAGCGTTCTCATCCTTCAGTGAAGCCTCTTCCAGCGTTCTCATCCTTCAGTGAGGCCTTTTCCAGCGTTCTCATCCTTCAGTGAAGCCTTTTCCAGCGTTCTCATCCTTCAGTGAAGCCTTTTCCAGCGTTCTCATCCTTCAGTGAAGCCTCTTCCAGCGTTCTCATCCTTCAGTGAAGCCTCTTCCAGCGTTCTCATCCTTCAGTGAGGCCTTTTCCAGCGTTCTCATCCTTCAGTGAAGCCTTTTCCAGCGTTCTCATCCTTCAGTGAAGCCTCTTCCAGCGTTCTCATCCTTCAGTGAAGCCTCTTCCAGCGTTCTCATCCTTCAGTGAAGCCTCTTCCAGCGCTCTCATCCTTCAGTGAAGCCTCTTCCAGCGTTCTCATCCTTCAGTGAAGCTTCTTCCAGCGTTCTCATCCTTCAGTGAAGCCTCTTCCAGCGCTCTCATCCTTCAGTGAAGCCTCTTCCAAAACGCTCATCTCTCAATAGTGTGCGTTCAAGAGCGCTCCTTTAATGACGCTAGTTCCAGAACTCTCATACTTCAATGAAACATATTCCAAATCTCCTTTTCAGTGAAGTTCCAAAACACGCCTTCTTAACGTCAATTCCATAAATTTTACCATTCAATAAAGTAAGTTCCAGAACGCTCCTCTTTCAATTAAGCCTGATTTAGAGTTACCCTCCCTCGATGAATTCTGTTCCAGACCTCTACTCTTTCCTGAGACCTGTTCCAGAGGGACACTTCCTCCCAAATCCTGTTCCAAATCCTACAATGTAGCCTGGCCCAGAGCTTGCCTCATTTGGAAAGCCTATTCCAGAGCTCTACTTCACGAAGCCACTTCCAGCTCCATCGCCGTAAATGTGCTGTAGCTGGAACACAGAAGGAATTCTGTGTTCCAGCTTCAGCACATTTCAAGCAATTGCAAACGTGGCAATCAAGAACTGCAGCAATGTGAATAGTGCTCGTTTATTGCATTGGAATACTTTAGTGTTGATAATTATATATTAAATGTATTAAGTAGCTGAAATATCAGAAAAACAACTATTTCTTTGTGTTATTATATATATTAATGATTTTAGTTTGTATTCTTATATACTATACAAATTATTACAGAATTCGAATCATTATAATGATACAGAAGTAGAATGTGTATTTTGATAATGTTGGGTTATTGTATTAAAACACTTCACACACACTTATATACATCATACACTTGTAATATATATTTCAAACACTTATTTTTGTATATATATATATATATATATATATATATATATATATATATATATATATATATATATATATATATATATATATATATATATATATATATTTTGATAGCAGTCTTTCCTGTAGACATATATTATTAAATATGACCGAAAAAGTAAGATTAATAATTCTTACACGAATTTTCTCAATGTTTCTTATATTTTGTTTCCATCAACAGTGAAGAAAAATATAAGAAACATTGAGAAAATTCGTGTTAGAATTATTAATCTTACTTTTTCGGTCATATTTAACATATATATATATATATATATATATATATATATATATATATATATATATATATATATATATATATGTATATGTATATATATATGTATATATATATATATGTATATATGCAATTGACGATCACAAAACACTGATCATTTTATGCGGAAAATCCACAGAGAAATATGAAATGAGGTGAACGTTTCGGCTTGTTAAAGCCTTTGTCAACACCAGACTCAGTCTGGTGTTGACAAAGGCTTTAACAAGCCGAAACGTTCACCTCATTTCATATTTCTCTGTGGATTTTCCGCATATGTATATATATATATATATATATATATATATATATATATATATATATATATATATATATATATATATATGTATATATATACATATATATATACATATATACAAGAGTTCTTACTTCGTGTACAGCCACTAGCACGTATAGCGTTTCGGGCAGATCCTTAATCTTAATTTTCCCCGGAATACGACCCCGCCAAATCGTTTAACAGGTACCCAATTTACTGCTGGGTGAACAGAGGCGTACATTAAAGGATTGGGGGCCCAGTCGATCCTCCTCCGGCCAGGATACGAACCCAGGCCAAATCGCTGCCGAAGCGCCGGGCGAGTGTCTTACACAAACTTGTAATATACACTTTGCAGCATGCATTATAAACACACATTTAATACAAGTATGCACACATTGTATACTGTAAGTGAACTATACAATGTGTATCACTCCTTAACCTCTCACAAGGGTTAAGTTGTTTACCTCCAGAGGAAGTGACGTCACATCAGGGGTTACGTCACCTTATCTCAGGAGCTGTGTTGGGTACGTTCTTATCTAATGAGCTATGTTGGTTTTTTACGTGATATAATGAGCTATGTTGGTTTGTTATGTGATGTAATGAGCCATGTTGGTTAGTAATGTGGTGTAATGAGCCATGTTGGTTTGTTATGTGATGTAATGAGCCATGTTGGTTAGTAATGTGGTGTAATGAGCCATGTTGGTTTGTTATGTGATGTAATGAGCCATGTTGGTTAGTAATGTGGTGTAATGAGCCATGTTGGTTTGTTATGTGATGTAATGAGCCATGTTGGTTAGTAATGTGGTGTAATGAGCCATGTTGGTTTGTTATGTGATGTAATGAGCCATGTTGGTTAGTAATGTGGTGTAATGAGCCATGTTGGTTTGTTATGTGATGTAATGAGCCATGTTGGTTTATGTAATGTAATGAGTCATGTTGGTTTATGTAATGTAATGAGCTATGTTGTTTTGTTATATAATGTAATGAACTATGTTGGTTATGTAATGAGCTGTATTAACTACACTATACAATGAGCTGTATTGATTACTCCTGATAATGATCCGTGTTTGTTAAACACAGCTGTGTTTAGCTAATGAGTTGTGTTGGCTAAACTGTTGCAACTATGGTCAGTATATTCCATTACTTGTAACTGTCAATGGTGTCTAAGAGTTATCACATGTTCAAGGGGTGATAGAGACCACGGAACCACCAACGTTGTGTTGGTCGTTCGAGGCTCTGGTCCGTGTGACAGCCGTGTAACAGCCATCTGAAACCATTATGTAATAAATCTGTGTTACAGTAGTTTACATTTCTGTAATGCTCCTCTCTCCTATGTTGGTATTTCCTTCTGCTTAGTGACGACTTATGCTGAATTTTGTAACTAGCTCATCAAGTTTGTAACTTGCTTAGCTAAATGAATTGTGGGGTTCAGTCCCTGAACCCATTATGTGTCCCTGTAACCCTTTTCACTACAGCCCACAAGATGGGTATGAGGTGCATAATAAATTAACTAAACTAACTTATCGATTATAATGGGCAATAATTAGTCAATATTACTAAATACAAAAAAAAATTGTTGAAATTTATGTCTTCCTCACATTGTGTTAAGAGTAAATAGAATAATTAAAAGTATAGGCCTGAAACTAAATGAAGGAAAAAAAGACAGAGGAGACATGATCGTAACATGCATGATACTTTAAAAGTAAATTTGCAGCGAGAGAGAAGGAATGGAATCCAGTGTCCTAGGAAAGAAATCGGTAAATACATAATATTTAATAACGTTCAAATGAAAATAAGATCAGATGTGATATTAAAGATTTTCTTAAATATATTAATAATTTTATAGATTAAAATAAATTATCTTATTAAATGAATTATATTTTATTATTATTATCCTATATTATTTTATAAAATTTTCTTAAAGATTTTCAATGATACATTCGTTACAATTATAATTCAATGATCAATGATACAATGCGTTAGAATTAGATATGTGGGTTTGGTTCAAACTCTAATTGTATCCAAATGTTTCCTCATAATCTAATTCAGATCGTCACTCTTCACCAAGTTTCAACTTCATCATCATTTCCTGAAACTTTGGAAACTTCAGTTCTTTTTTATTGTTTTATTCAAAAATAAAAATTGTGCAATTTATGTCCTGGTAAGTACCTGGGATTTATAATTTTAATTTTTATGACTAATAAGTAACGCTGATTGAAACATAGCCGACAGGGCTATGTTGATCAGTAGCCTATGTTGATCTGTAGCCTATCTGAAGGCTAATAGATCACAGCTCAGCTGCCAATCGGGCAGTTAGGCTTTCACTTGATACCATTATCGATTTATCAGCTCTAAACACATCACAGTTAGGCTTCATATTGGCAAAAAAAAAACCGGACTTCATAGAAACACATTTTAATTTGTATAAATAAATATTTAGTAGTAGAGCATATTTACATTTTACTAGCTATTTACAAGATAATTTAAACCATTTTTTGAGATAACCAGCATCTTCAGTGGCAGTACAAGTGGGGTAGTGATTGATGTACCATGATGGGTAGTGATGTACCATGTTGGGTAGTGATGTACCATGCTGGGTAGTGATGTACCATGCTGGGTAGTGATGTACCATGATGGGTAGTGATGTACCATGATGGGTAGTGATGTACCATGCTGGGGTAGTGATGTACCATGCTGGGTAGTGATTGATGTACCATGATGGGTAGTGATGTACCATGCTGGGTAGTGATGTACCATGCTGGGGTAGTGATGTACCATGATGGGTAGTGATGTACCATGCTGGGTAGTGATGTACCATGCTGGGTAGTGATGTACCATGCTGGGGTAGTGATGTACCATGCTGGGGTAGTGATGTACCATGATGGGTAGTGATGTACCATGCTGGGTAGTGATGTACCATGCTGGGGTAGTGATGTACCATGCTGGGTAGTGATTGATGTACCATGCTGGGTAGTGATGTACCATGCTGGGTAGTGATGTACCATGCTGGGGTAGTGATGTACCATGATGGGCTAGTGATGTACCATACTGTGGTAGTGATGTACCATGCTGGGTAGTGATGTACCATGCTGGGTAGTGATGTACCATGCTGGGGTAGTGATGTACCATGCTGGGTAGTGATGTACCATGCTGGGGTAGTGATGTACCATGCTGGGTAGTGATGTACCATGCTGGGTAGTGATGTACCATGATGGGCTAGTGATGTACCATGCTGGGGTAGTGATGTACCATGATGGGCTAGTGATGTACCATGCTGGGGTAGTGATGTACCATGATGGGAACTAACCCACATATAATGTACAATGTCTGGTGCGTATGAACAATGACTAGTATACACAACAACAAAGATAACGTGGAAACAAATGTCAACGGCAGCCCTGGTGAGTTGCGTTGGACAAGGAAGGGTCACGTGCCATTTTTCCTCTGGTGTTGCATGAGTTAGGGCTTCGCAGCGCAGTTGAAGTCAGTATGGCAGTTACCCGCCTCATCTATCACTTGACAGGGTCTGGGACACCGACTTTCATTTCGTGGGGCGGTGGCTATCATTGATGGTTGGGGGCTGCGGACACTCCTGTGTTTCGTTTGAGCCTTAGATGCGAGGCGATCTCCATGCGCGGCTAAAGACTTCAGGCAGGAGGTGTCGAGCGTGCAGCGGCCGGTGCGATCGAGGACCTGACACGGAAAGCGGCAGGGACGAAGGAGGGGCCGTAGCAATGGACTCCACCTGCCGGAGACCTGATCGACGGCGCTCATCACTGATAGAATCACACACAATGCAACCAGCGATGTTGGGCCCATGTTCTCTGTTGGTGCTGACGAGGCGTTCTTGTGCTCTGGCTACAGATTCACTCTCACACACCGGCGTCGTGTGGAGGGAGGATTGAGATGTGGTGCGGGTAATGCTGGAGATAGGTGTGTGGAGGGCGTCAGTGTGTGATGGGGATATATAGTGGGGGATTCCTGAACAGGGGACAGGAACTGTCCCTCAACAGGATGCTTCTGGCAGTCTTCGACATTCCGTATGACAGGCAGTTGCGTAATAAAACCATTTTTATTCCTATTTCAATTTCGTGGAAGGAGGACTCTCGCTCTCCGACCACCTAGTAACTCCGAACAAATTTTTCTTGCGTGAATTATTTTTTATGAGAATTATAATACAAAATGCAAGTGATAAGGCAACCATAACCAGCTTTATTTCTCATTGGATCTTGAAACACTAAATCCAAAATATATTTACATAATTTTTCCTTTAGTTGTGCGGTGTTTCCCTACTGTCCCGCGCGTCAAGAGGTCACAGTAGGACATCCGCTGTCGCTCCAACAACATTTTCATCCTAGATTTTCTGACAAAAACGTGGAAATAGTAAAACAGACAATTGACGGCAAGAGGGGAGATGGAGGGTGCCTAATTGTTGAGGGGAAAGATGGAGGGAGGGGGTGAGTGGGGAGAGAAGAAGAGGCGGGGAATGAGAAGTTAGAGGGTAGAGGTGGAAGGTTAGATGCACCCAAGCACCCCCATCTAAGATTATATATATATTTATATAATACATAATATATGTATTTTGGAGAGGAGAGGGTAAGATCAATTATTATTCGAACACGAATCTTTTATATTCACTTGAGAAGGACGTTGAAAAATGAACTTTCCAAACTTGACTTTATAGTATTACTAAGGCTTGACGTAGCCTAACATATAACCGAGAGTGAGGTGAAGTCTCACGGGGCCAGTAGGTCTACACAGTTAACCAAACTCTTATATACTTCAGTGATGACTGGGGCAGTATGTTGAATGTTCCTGGTTGGTCTCTCCAACTTGTAGGCTCTCCCACCTGCACTCCTGGCAGAGTGCATACTGGGTGGTAGCTGGCTGGGTTTGTTTGAGGTGCAGTGCCCAGTGCAGTGCAGTGCCGAATGCAGTCCCAGGGCAGTGCCCGGTGCACTGCCAATATCTAATCTATTGTTGCTGACAGGGTCAACCGAACGCATCTATTAGCCTTAGGCCATATATATATATATATATATATATATATATATATATATATATATATATATGTCGTACCTAGTAGCCAGAACTCACTTCTCAGCCTACTATTCAAGGCCCGATTTGCCTAATAAGCCAAGCTTTCCTGAATTAATATGTTTACTATAATTTTTTTCTTATGAAATGATAAAGCAACCCTTTTCTCTATGTATGAGGTCAATTTTTTTTTATTGGAGTTAAAATTAACGTAGATATATGACCGAACCTAACCAACCCTACCTAACCTAACCTAACCTATATTTATAGGTAAGGTTAGGTTAGGTAGCCAAAAAAAGCTAGGTTAGGTTAGGTAGGTTAGGTAGACGAAAAAACATTAATTCATGAAAACTTGGCTTATTAGGCAAATCGGGCCTTGAATAGTAGGCTGAGAAGTGCGTTCTGGCTATTAGGTACGACATATATATATATATATATATATATATATATATATATATATATATATATATATATATATATATATATATATATATATATATATATATATATGTCGTACCTAGTAGCCAGAACGCACTTCTCGGCCTACTATGCAAGGCCCGATTTGCCTAATAAGCCAAGTTTTCATGAATTAATTGTTTTTCGACTACCTAACCTACCTAACCTAACCTAACCTAACTTTTTCGGCCACCTAACCTAACCTATAAAGATAGGTTAGGTTAGGTTAGGTAGGGTTGGTTAGGTTCGGTCATATATCTATGTTAATTTTAACTCCAATAACAAAAAATTGACCTCATATATAATGAAATGGGTAGCTTTATCATTTCATAAGAAAAAAAATAGAGAAAATATATTAATTCATGAAAACTTGGCTTATTAGGCAAATCGGGCCTTGCATAGTAGGCTGAGAAGTGCGTTCTGGCTACTAGGTACGACATATATATATATATATATATATATATATATATATATATATATATATATATATATATATATATATATATATACTTTAACCTGTCAAATGAACTTTGGAGAATTATTTTTTTAACTTCTCAACTGAATAAAAATATAAGGAAAATGAAATGGCATAAATGAAATGAGTGCCACCTGACCGGGTGCCAATGGTACCCCCGCCCCAGTCTCTTGCAGTACTGTATCTTATTAATTAATATTTAACTGAACTTGGAATTATTTAAATTTTTCTTGTTATTTTTTCTGGTGATGCCTGCAAAGTTGAAGAAAATAATATGTCACACTTCGGCTGTAATAGTGTGCAGGTTGCAGTAATGATGTCATACTGTTTCCTTATCCCCTATCCCATACTGGTGCTCTCTGATAGTCCTGCAATCATACAGGTCTTGTGCCCCCGTTTTCTGTGTCTCCGTCCCTTTCAGACTGGGCAGACAAAGATATACAATGTTGCTGCCCACATTATGTTATTTAAGAAGAATTAGCACCCATTGTGACCCCCATGACCCTCTCCTGGTGTCTTTTTTTCCTTTTGTCCATAACAATATTTTTTTATAATTATTATTATTATTTGTATTATGATTATTGTTATGATCATTAAGAACTTATTAATTTTATTAATCCCCTACTCTTATTAATCTAAATAATCCCTACTCCATATTAATGAGTAGGGATTAATAATGAGAAGAATCTTATTAATCCCCACTCATATTAAACTGTTAAATACCAATTAGATAGTCTACATCCAGTCTTAGTTCCATCTTCTGGCTTCTCTCCTCCAGTCACTGACTGGTAATTAATAATTAGAGCCATTAATTAAAAGAAATCTTATTAACTGCGGGCTGGTGGCAGTCCGGGTTCTTAGTTCTCAAGAACCAGCAGCCCCCGTTCGTATCCCAGTCACCTCCAGCGGCAAAATCACATATCGTGAGAAAACATGAAGTAGTATATTGGTAAAAACGAATATATTTACGTAAAGTCACACTACATGAAAAACGTGAAAAAATCGCTATATTACAAAATATGAGGATTTCAACTTCAAATCATAAAGCGAGGTTTCGTAATATTTAGATCCTAGAAAAGACATATAAAAATGTTGTTTCCAATACAAATGATAAAAATCAATGTGTTTTCATTAGAATTAACTAAAATGTTCATGATTTTCCGTTTATATTACCGTTGGAAGATGTACACGTAAAACCGCTCTAATCCGGCTGAAACGTTGACATATGCAATAAAAACAGAACTTCTCCCCCTTTTCAATATCTTACTCAGTATTTCAATATCTTACTCAGTATTTCAATATCTTACTCAGTATTTCAATATCTTACTCAGTATTTCAATATCTTACTCAGTATTTCAATATCTTACTCAGTATTTCAATATCTTACTCAGTATTTCAATATCTTACTCAGTATTTCAATATCTTACTCAGTATTTCAATATCTTACTCAGTATTTCAATATCTTACTCAGTATTTCAATATCTTACTCAGTATTTCAATATCTTACTCAGTATTTCAATATCTTACTCAGTATTTCAATCTCAGTAGATTTTGAAGATCGTTGAAAAGTATTCTAAAAGTTTAGAATACCTTTTGCGACTCTGTGGACAAATCTTACATATATAGACGCGGACAGTTTGATTATATAAGGTGAACTGTACCAAATTATACTGAGTCCGAATTTTTTATTAATTAAAAACCAAATTTGAACACCCGTAGGCCTAGTATAGCACATATATGTACTATTTTAGGCCTCAGATGAGCGTGTATTAGGCCTAGGGAGGTTAGGTTTGTTTAAGATGTATTTGCAACATCGCTGCACAAAATTGTCCCGTTTGTCCAAATTCAATAGTACCGATTTCTACTTTCTAATGGCCTTTTACGTCAATTTACGTACGATGGTGTTCATGGTTACTATAAGTACTTCCTAAATTGGAGGCTGGGCTGGATATTAGCACCCCAGTGTTAGCGGTGGAGGTGCTAATATTAGCACCCCAGTGTTAGCGGTGGAGGTGCTAATATTAGCACTCCAGTGTTAGCGGTGGAGGTGCTAATATTAGCACTCCAGTGTTAGCGGTGGAGGTGCTAATATTAGCACCCCAGTGTTAGCGGTGGAGGTGCTAATATTAGCACTACAGTGTTAGCGGTGGAGGAGCTAATATTAGCACTCCAGTGTTAGCGGTGGAGGTGCTAATATTAGCACCCCAGTGTTAGCGGTGGAGGTGCTAATATTAGCACCCCAGTGTTAGCGGTGGAGGTGCTAATATTAGCACCCCAGTGTTAGCGGTGGAGGTGCTAATATTAGCACCCCAGTGTTAGCGGTGGAGGTGCTAATATTAGCACCCCAGTGTTAGCGGTGGAGGTGCTAATATTAGCACTCCAGTGTTAGCGGTGGAGGTGCTAATATTAGCACCCCAGTGTTAGCGGTGGAGGTGCTAATATTAGCACCCCAGTGTTAGCGGTGGAGGTGCTAATATTAGCACCCCAGTGTTAGCGGTGGAGGTGCTAATATTAGCACCCCAGTGTTAGCGGTGGAGGTGCTAATATTAGCACCCCAGTGTTAGCTGTGGAGGTGCTAATATTAGCACCCCAGTGTTAGCGGTGGAGGTGCTAAATGTTAAAACACGTGATTGTGTTGCTTAAAGGTGTCTTAGACGGATTTACAATGAAACGAAGTCTTTATTTTGATCCAGTTTATGTTTACAAAGACAGGATAAGCTGGGGACCTTCTGTGTGTGTGCAGCGGTGAAGACCTACACAACTTGGCTCGCACAGTGGTAGTCTTCGACGCAGGAGTTGTCTTCCTTCCTGACATAACAGCGTTTGGGGCACGGAAGCGGATCGACAATAACTGAATTCATTGGTCCGGCCGCGTCTCTCCTGCTGACTCTCGGGATCTGTGGTTTGTTGGACCAGACTCTCCCGTTGACACTCGGGATCACTGGTATGTTGGACCAGTCCCTCCCACCGACTCTGGCATCTCTGCCACTTCGAGTAGACCTGATACCGTTCGCCAACTCGCACGTCGGATCCTGGACGCACTTGTGGAACCGGAACGGGTTATCACACGACAAGAGCTGCGTCGTCCCGGCCAAGAGTGACTCCCGACGCTGGAACGACGAGTACGACGACCGAGCAAGGCAGTTAAGCAGGCACACGCAGTCCAGCTTACACCCACTAACCTGGTCTTCAAGCTTACAATGTGCAAAACACGGTGGGCGAGCGCTTTTCTGGGTGTCTCTGGCTGCAGGCGCCGGAGATCTGCCTGGTGGAGATCCGGACGGAGATATCCCGCCGGAGACCCGGTGGCTCAGATAAGTGGCGTCGCCCACACAGCCTCGGACCAGGCTGGCCAGATCAAGTTTGTATTGACCCTGAGGGAACAGCCTGCGACTGTGGTCATCACCAGGGGTGTGTAAGTCCCCGTGGCTCATGGCCCCGATCACCGCCAGTGTCGTCCACAGTACCACGTAACTACCTGTCTTCATTAGTGCCATTTTCTGTTGCACGGCAACAGAGCCTCAGGGTAACAGAGTCTCAGGGTAACAGAGCCTCAGGGTAACAGAGTCTCAGGGTAACAGAGCCTCAGGGTAACAGAGTCTCAGGGTAACAGAGCCTCAGGGTAACAGAGTCTCAGGAGGAATAGAGTCTCAGGGGAGTGTGTGTGTGTGTGTGGGCGTCGTCGAGGCAGGATGACTGGAGACTGCCTTTGACAACTCAGCACCAACAAGTAGCGCCAAGCTATGGGAATCCCGCCACCCTCATCTTGTAGGGCTTTCCGAAAATGATGGTAATGATAAGTGGCGTCCACATGAAGGAAACTGGTGTTAAGTGTAGCATTTTCTTGTGTTGGATCTTATTCGTTAATCACCTGTCATATGTCATCGTCGTCTTGATATAGTTTAATGAAGCTGTTGGTGGATGTCACATGAAGATGGCATCCTTCAGTTCAGGTGAGGGTGTCACACTCCTCCATGAGCGGAGGCGGAGGTGCGACATCCTCCGCTCCTCATTTGGGTAATTTCCCATTGTCAGAGAGCAGGAAGGGAGATAACCCACAAACCAGATAACCTTCAGGAGATAACCCACAAACCAGATAACCTTCAGGAGATAACCCACAAACCAGATAACCTTCAGGAGATAACCCACAAACCAGATAACCTTCAGGAGATAACCCACAAACCAGATAACCTTCAGGAGGTAACCCACAAACCAGATAACCTTCAGGAGGTAACCCACAAACCAGATAACCTTCAGGAGGTAACCCACAAACCAGATAACCTTCAGGAGATAACCCACAAACCAGATAACCTTCAGGAGATAACCCACAAACCAGATACCCTTCAGGAGATAACCCACAAACCAGATAACCTTCAGGAGGTAACCCACAAACCGTCGACAAGGTCTCCAGTGCCTATTTAATACCAGGTGAACAGTGGCATTATGTGAAAAGAAACGTGCCGTAAAGTCTTACCCTACCCGGGAATCGAACCCGTGACCAGCAGGTTGTGACCTACATATCACAGTAAATAGGAAACTTCTGTGGATAATTATTACTTCCAGTATCACGAACAGGAAGCTCAATGCTATGACCAAGCAAACACCTAGTTGTGCTTGCGGGGGTTGAGCTCTGGCTCTTTGATCCCGCCTCTCAATTGTCAATCAACTGGTGTACAGATTACACTACCGAATCAGTCTACAGAAGAGAGAAGCCATGTTCGCATAAGTAAAGCACCTACTCAGCAATGAATTAGCTACACCTTGTGAGTCTCCTTGGGCTTCACCATGCATACTGGTTCCCAAGCCATATGGCAAGGTATGGCAAGATATGGCTTGGGAACTGATTATAGGAAGTTAAATGCAGTTACCATTAAAGACTCTTATCCTTTACCTCGCATCGACGACATCTTAGATGCAATAGGTAACGCCATCTTTTTGTCCCAAATAGATCTCTTAAAGGGCTATTACCAAATAAAACTGTCTGAGCGTGCTAAAGATATATCAGCATTTATCACTCCTTTTGGCCTTTTTAGGCATGAACGGTTACCTTTTGGACTTTGCAATGCCCCAGCTACTTTCCAGCGAGCTGTCAACCTCGTCATCCAAGATCTTGACAACACCTATGCCTATCTGGACGACATCGTTGTAGCAACCAACTTGTGGGAAGAACATCTTGACCGACTACAACGACTATTCTACAAGCTTCTCCAGGCTGGTCTCACCATTAATTTGGGCAAGTCCACGTATACTAAAGGTAAACTACAATACCTTGGTCATGTTATAGGCAGTGGAAGCTTAGCATCTTTAGACATACATCTTCAAGCCATCCAAAAGTATCCACAGCCTACTTCTCGTAAACAACTTATGAGATTCTTGGGACTAGCGTCTTACTGCCGTTGGTTCTGCAAGAACTTCAGCATAGTTACCACACCTTTAATAAACATCACCAGCCCTAAAAGAAAATACATTTGGACCAACTCACAATCCATTGCTTTCAAACAATTGAAAACTTTGCTGTGTACTAACCCTATACTCGCCTCTCCAGATGTGAAACAACCCTTCATCCTTAATGTTGATGCAGCACCGGCATTCGGGATGTCCTGATGCAGCAAAGAGAGGGGGAAGTACTACCAGTCAGCTACTACAGCTACAAGATGAAGCCTTACCAACAAAACTACAGCGCTATAGAGAAGGAGCTACTCGCCATCGTCTTATGTTTGCAACGATATGAACCTTACCTTCAAGGACACCAACCCATCACCATCTATTCTGATCATAATCCTCTTCGTTTTCTACAACAAGCCAAATTCTCCAACCAGCGTCTTCGTTGGGCCTTGTACCTACAAAACTACAACGTCCAGATCTTGTACATCAAAGGATCAGACAACATAGTTGCGGACGCACTATCATGTGTTTATGAAGTTGAACCTTCTGCTTCCACACTCCTTCCAGTATCGACATCTCAGGCATTAGGAAAAGGCTTCGGGGAGGAGCTGTCACGTGAATCCCCTGCATAGCAGTGGAACTGCCTTTTCCCTTCACCTTCAATGCCTCTGCACTGGAAGTATACATCTACACCAGCCCAGATGAGTTACCTGGTTGATGGGGTTCTGGGAGTTCTTCTACTTCCCAAAGTCAACAGTCCTGCCACCTCTCCATACCTCCCAGGGCCTGGCACGGCCTGGTACGACTCAGAGGCAAGCCAGGCGCCTCTGCTAACTGGTAGTTTGCCCCCACAAACTAGCAGTTAGCCGCCTTCAATTGACAGTGGTGCAGCTCAACACAAAGGCACCGCCAGCCACAATGAGCAGTTTGCTAGTTGACCAGATGTCCACCTCGCGTTGACACTGGAGGAGTCATCACCGCCGGACTATATAAAGGGCGCTGCCTCCCTGGAGAGTTGCTCACCATATCCCGTGCTACTTGGAACTTGTTCCGAGTAGCTGAATTTATAACAACAACAACCCGGGAGAGCCAGTCTCTCCCTTAGTGCTCTAGGATCACCTTTGTGTCTCTCACCCATCGTCCGCCTCCAGCCCACGTCGTGTGATTGATGCCGTGGTGGTATGGAAGCTGTCTCCAGTACACCATTATATCCTTATGCTTTTATTCATTGCTTATACTGTAGTTTATTTGTACATTTAAGATCATATAAACTTGTTCACATGATCTTTACATGATCATGTAAACTTGTTCACTTTTGCATTACATGAGAGCCAAGTATTTTCAGGGGCATTTATGTTCATTAATATTTCAGTAAATTGTTTAATTATTTATTTTGATGATTTTTATTTGTTTCCACCTGCGACTTACACACTGCAAGGCCAATAGCAGCATTTTTTTTATTATGTGCGGGAGAGCCATACCATCTTGGTTCAGTATAACTGCGATACCACAACCCGTCACAATGGTTACTGTAAGTACTTCCTAAATTGGAGGCTGGGCTGGATATTAGCTCCCCAGTGTTAGCGGTGGAGGTGCTAATATTAGCACCCCAGTGTTAGCGGTGGAGGTGCTAATATTAGCACCCCCAGTGTTAGCGGTGGAGGTGCTAATATTAGCACCCCAGTGTTAGCGGTGGAGGTGCTAATATTAGCACCCCAGTGTTAGCGGTGGAGGTGCTAATATTAGCACCCCCAGTGTTAGCGGTGGAGGTGCTAATATTAGCACCCCAGTGTTAGCGGTAGAGGTGCTAATATTAGCACCCCAGTGTTAGCGGTGGAGGTGCTAATATTAGCACCTCAGTTTTAGCGGTGGAGGTGCTAAATGTTAAAACACGTGATTGTGTTGCTTAAAGGTGTCTTAGACGGATTTACAATGAAACAAAGTCTTTATTTTGATCCAGTTTATGTTTACAAAGACAGGATAAGCTGGGGACCTTCTGTGTGTGTGCAGCGGTGAAGACCTACACTTCTTGGCTCGCACAGTGGAAGTCTTCGACGCAGGAGTCGTCTTCCTTCCTGACATAACAGCGTTTGGGGCACGGACGCGGGACAACAACGACGCTGATCATCTTCTTTGGCTTCTTTGGTTTCCCGAGTCTCCCGCTGACATTCGGGATTGGTGGTTCGTTGGACCAGTCTCTCCCGCTGACACTTGGGATTGGTGGTTTGTTGGACAAGTCTCTCCTGCTGACATTCGGGATTGGTGGTTTGTTGGACCAGTCTCTCTCGCTGACACTCGGGATTGGTGGTTCGTTGGACCAGTCTCTCTCGCTGACACTTGGGATTGGTGAATCGTTGGACCAGCCTCGGACCAGGCTGGCCAGATCAAGTTTGTATTGACCCTGAGGGAACAGCCTGCGACTGTGGTCATCACCAGGGGTGTGCAAGTCCCCGTGGCTCATGGCCCCGATCACCGCCAGTGTCGTCCACAGTACCACGTAACTACCTGTCTTCATTAGTGCCATTTTCTGTTGCACGGCAACAGAGCCTCAGGGTAACAGAGTCTCAGGGTAACAGAGCCTCAGGGTAACAGAGTCTCAGGGTAACAGAGTCTCAGGGGAGTGTGTGTGTGTGTGGGCGTCGTCGAGGCAGGATGACTGGAGACTGCCTTTGACAACTCAGCAAAAACACGTAGCGCCAAGCTATGGGAATCCCGCCACGCTCATCTTGTAGGGCTTTCCTAAAATTATCTTAATGATAAGTGGCGTCCTCTTGAAGAAAACTGGTGTTAAGTGTAGCATTTTTTTGAGTTGGATCTTATTCGTTAATCACCTGTCATACGTCATGTCTTGATATAGTTTAATGAAGCTGTTGGTGGATGTCACATGAAGATGGCATCCTGAGAAGTCCGGGGAGTCAGAAGGACGAGTGATGTCAGCAGGTGGTGTGACATCCTCCGCTCCTCATCTTAGTAATTTCCCATTTTCAGAGGGCAGGAAGCGAGATAGGGTTATCGCGGTCCCCTTTTCTAGCCAACTGCTCACTTTCTTCAGGAGGTAACCCACAAACTGTCGACAAGGTCTCAAGTGCCTGTTTAATACCAGGTGAACAGTGGCATTATGTGAAAAGTAACGTGCCTTAAAGTCTTACCCTACCCGGGAATCGAACCCGTGACCAGCAGGTTGTGACCTAGATGTCACAGTAAATAGGAAACTTCTGTGGATAATTATTACTTCCAGTATCACGAACAGGAAGCTCAATGCTAAGACCAAGCAAACACCTAGTTGTGCTTGCGGGGGTTGAGCTCTGGCTCTTTGGTCCCGCCTCTCAACTGTCAATCAACTGGTGTACAGGTTCCTGAGCCTACTGGGCTCTATCATATCTACACTTGAAACTGTGTATGGAGTCAGCCTCCACCACATCACTGCCTAATGCATTCCATTTACTAACTACTCTGACACTGAAAAAAGTTCTTGATGTATATATCTGTGTCCCCTTGTGTGTGTACCATCCGTGTTAAATAATCCATCCTTGTCTACGCTGAGAATTCAAAACCGGGTACCCCCCCCCCCCATCGGGTATCTAGAAACGAGAGTGTTCGAGGTTGGAGAGCAGACTGTAGTAGTTAGCTTCACGCACACCCCGCCTCCCTCAATCCCCAAGCACCGCATCCCAGATTCCCCCCATCCCTCCCTACCCCCCCAAAAAAAACCATACACACACACACACACACACACTGGTGGGACACGAACAAGAGGACACAGGGCTCAAGAATCTGTACACCAGTTGATTGACAGTTTAGAGACGGGACCAAAGAGTCAGAGCTCAACCCCCGCAAGCACAAATAGGTGAGTACACACCCTTCCCACTCCCCAAACACACACCCTCAGCCCAACACACCCACCTCCCCCCCCCAAAAAAAAAACACTTCCTCTCCATCAACCCCCCCAAACATACACCCTTCTCACCCCCCAAACACACCCCTCCCCCACCCACCAAACACACACACCCTCCTCAACTCTCCGTGTGACCCAATGATAGTTCTTCCCTGCATTTATTAGTCTATCTGGATGCTCTGATGACCTGCTCCATATGCAGGCGAGGAGTCACAATAACGTGGCTGAAGTATGTTGACCAGACCACACACTAGAAGTTGAAGGGACGACGACGTTTCGGTCCGTCCTGGACCATTCTCAAGTCGATTGTGTCGACTTGAGAATGTCGTCGTCCCTTCAACTTCTAGTGTGTGGTCTGGTCAACCTGCTCCATTTCTCCCCCCAAAGCTGTTAATATACATTAATATACATTTGTGTTCATACAATATAACACTGACCATATCTCTGCACACCAGGACGAAGGCGACTAGTTGGAGTTATTCACATTTCATTAATCTCGTGAATAATGGGTTGGGTTTGAGTGTGGTTTAGTGTAAGGCCGTGAGAAAATGGCTATTGTGGATTAATTGCGAGGCATTGATCATTCACAAAAGCCAAGGTTGCCGGCAGTAATGGGGCCAAAATTGGCACTAGGATATCATAATTTGTTGATGGTAAGTAGCCAAGCGGTGTGTGTGTGTGTGTGTGTGTGTGTGTGTGTGTGTGTGTGTGTGTGTGTGTGTGTGTGTGTGTGTGTGTGTGTGTGTGTGTTCCTTCTGGGGTGACCATTGCCTTTTGTGAAGGGTTGGGTGGACATATATATCTTATGTTTCTGTAGCTTGTGATGGCTCGCACACTAAATGTTGATTTGTATTTGATTGCACTATTTTATATGATACATCCTTGCTCCGATAGATGATTTGTATAAGTTAAGATCTTTGCTGGTGATGAAATGGTCTAAATCATCACCTACGAGATAAAGAGTGGAGATAGACTAGCTTTCCCAGATGTAATAGTCTCGGAAAGAAATAGTGACCTTCAAACTGCAGCTACACTAACGAAACCAACATAGAAATGTTGCCATAGTAATATCGGCAGTGCGTGCCATACAAATATACAGTCACAAGCGGAGGGTTGTCAATGCCTATGCCAACCGTGTCCTCAAACACACACAACTCTAGTGTAGGTATGACAGGGGACTCGAGAGAGAAAGGCAGGCATTATAGTCGATAATAAATACTCCAATTGGTGGGTCGAAGAGATCATTAAAAGACAAGTTGGTCGCTGCAGCTTCTCACATAAAGCTGCCAAATAATACATTAACTTCATATGAAAATACTTGACATGATCTTTTCCACAATCCACGAAAGCTACGGGATAGCTTCCCTTCCCTTCACCGTCTCATAAAGTGAATCTAAGCATGGATAATCGTTCGAAAGTTTACTCTTTTGCTTAGGAAGCGTTCCATGTCCTCTACCAGGAAGAAGATATCAACAAGCCTGAGATAAACAATTGGGTTTAAGGTCCACCTCGGCGAGGACTTTCTCCATCATTAGATATTTGATAACATCATTAATACCAACTTTATATATTGCACCAAATTCAATTGATTTATGCTCTTATCAGTTTGTCCATCGTGAAAGGTGATAATACCATTTGGACGGAGCAGACTGCAGAGCAGACCAGAGTTTTCCTTCACTATAACTCTCCATCACCTCATGCCTAAAAGAACTAATCTCGCAAGGGTGATAGACCGCTAATCACACCATCTATCAGCTTAATTCATACTGTTATTGCGTGTTATTTAGTAGAGTATAGCAATCCCTCGGGGGACGGACATTGATTTATGTCTTGTGATAGAAGAGGTAATGAGACAGTCTTAGTATATATGTATACATGTATGTGTATGTGTGTGTGTATAAAAGGTGTATATTTCCAGAGGAAATAATAATAAAGTGTTTGCATGTTTATATTGTTATGCCATGTTTGTTTGGTCACTTAATGGGTTTTCCAGTTGATGACTCCACTGTGTTGTCTCGTCCTGTGTTCTGTCTTGCCCTATGTTCTGTCTCGCCCTATGTTCTGTCTCGTCCTGTGTTCTGTCTCGTCCTGTGTTCTGTCTCGTCCTGTGTTCTGTCTTGCCCTATGTTCTGTCTCGTCCTGTGTTCTGTCTCGTCCTGTGTTCTGTCTCGTCCTGTGTTCTGTCTCGTCCTGTGTTCTGTCTCGTCTTGTGTACACTGTTAGGGGGGTGTTCCAGGGAGGAAGGCCAGCGGGTGCGTGGGTGTGTGGGATGGGGGGAGGTGAGGGATCCAGTCACCTGTACTGGAACCCATGTGTAGCGCCCAGTATATATATATGTGTATGGATCAGTCACGGTCCATCCAGCGCTCGCTCGCGTTCTTTGGAACATCTACTTCCAGCGCCCACTCTTCGTCTCTGGAACATCTGCTTCTAGAGCCTTCTCTTCGTCTCTGGAACATCTGCTTCTAGAGCCTTCTCTTCGTCTCTGGAACATCTGCTTCTAGAGCCTTCTCTTCGTCTCTGGAACATCTGCTTCTAGAGCCTTCTCTTCGTCTCTGGAACATCTGTATCCAGCGGCCATTCTCGTGCCTGGAACACCTGCTTCCAGCGCCCATTCTCGTCTCTGAAACATCTGCTTCTAGCAGCCGCTCTTCGTCTCTGGAACATCTGCTTCCAGCGCCTTCTCTTCGTCTTTGGAACATCTGTATCCAGCGGCCATTCTCGTCCCTGGAACATCTGCTTCCAGCGGCCATTCTCGTGCCTGGAACACCTGCTTCCAGCGGCCACTCACGTGCCTGGAACATCTGCTTCCAGCGGCCATTCTCGTGCCTGGAACACCTCACGCTTCGCCTCCAGGTGTCACGCTGCAGTAAGTTGAAACTTTTCACATTGTTTAATATGATGATCCATGGGAGGCAGCTTCTATTTATATGCATTCAATCTTATTCCTATATATGTCCTACGATTGTAATATTCCAGCCATCCAACCTCGATTATCTTACGCGGTAATTTGTTTCATAAATCAGTAACCCCGTTTACAAACCAGTATTTACCCAGGTCTTTCCTGAATCTAAGTTTATCCAAATTTGTTTTACTTCTGGTTCATGATTTTTGTGTTTGTGTCTTGTTATGTTTAATAGCTTATTAATATCCCTATTAATAAGCTATTAAACTAGTATATTTCAGTCATATCACCCCTTTTATGCTTTCTTAAGAATGTTTTTCAAATATTCGTGATCTGACTCCATAAGGGAAGGTTCGGGGAGTTATAATTTCTTTATTCTCTCCATACATATTAACATTTTAATAATGTTTATTCTTCACTACTGTAAGTAGACCTGAACCCATAATATAAACGGAACTGCTCGTTGAGTGAATGGGGACCAACTTTAGATTTAGTCAACTATTGTTGGTTGTGTTCTGTGGCAGGCTACTTGACATAGATTGGACTCGAAAAGCATAATAAGGCTTCCTGTCCTCAATAATTCTAAACCAATTTACAGGTATAATAACGCATATTATCATTATAAATACAAATGTATCACCGATAATTTCGTTATTTATTAACTACTGGGTTCCTGTTTGACAGTGATTAGTTTTACTAATATAGCACAAGTGCACGGAACGCAGGGCCCGGCACTGCTCAGGATCCAGCATCGCTCAGGACCCAGTACCGCTCAGGGCCCAGCACTGCTCAGAATCCAGCACCGCTGAGGGGCCCAGCACTGCTTAGGGCCCAGCACCACGCAGGGCCCAGCACCGCTGAGGGGCCCAGCATCGCTGAGGGCACAGCACCGCTCAGGACTCAGCACCCCGGCACCGTTGAGAGCCCAGCACCGCACAGAATGGGCGGAGACGTCACACATCATGTGGCGTTGCTGGCGGCGTCGCTGGTGGCGTCGTGGGCGGAGGTGCGGGTGTACAGGTCTCCTGGAGTAGGTTCCTGCGGGGACGCCCTTGAACACTACGTGAACGTCTCTCCGTCTCTCTGTGCTCTACACTGCAATCACAGTATGTTCACTGTTGTTCAAGCCTTACACTGCAACCACAGTTGTAGCAGGCAGAATATTCAGAAGGTAGAATATACAGTAGGTCATATATACAATAGATATAGAATATACAGTAGGCAGAATATACAGTAAATGGATATAGAAAGCATCAACTATATGTGTTATTCATGCTGGTTGAATTCTTCCCGTCAGACAGACATTGTGAAGGGTACAGCTTCCTGAGTCCGCCTCCAGGAGGCCCGGGAACAGCTGGTCACTGCTACTTGCACCAGCTGGTGACCTATCCAGATGGTACGCCTGGTACCACCTGCTACCTGCCAGGTGAGCACCTGTCACATGTACACCTGCTAATTACCTCCAATGTAATTATGGGTGTCGCTTCTTGGCCTTAATTATCACTAGCTGTTATTTCTTAATGCTATTCTCGCATCACTCTGTGTTGCAGTTATTAACAAGCACATTTAGGTGAGTATATGTACACAAACACACACACTCAGGCACAAACAGAGACCTACACACATGTGGAGTGATGTGGTGGAGTAGACTCTATACACAGTTTAAAGTATAGATATGATAGAGCGCCCAGTAGGCTCAGGAACCTGTTCAACAGTTGACTGACAGTTAAGAGGCGGGACCAAAGAGCCAGAGCTCAACCCCCCGCAAGCACAACTAGGTGAGTTTACAGATACTTTTTTTGTGATTTAGGTCTTGTTATGGATAATAACGAAGTTAAACATCTGTTTAGGAACTTTCAGCTAATGCAAAACGTAAATTGACGGTTGGCGCAGCCTAAGGCTTAACAAAGTGCTTATAGCTTCTCTTGTCAACAGTTAAGGCCAGACAATGAAGATACATTTTCCTATATAAAGTTTATGATTAATAAAATGACCAAAATCCCAGTTCCAGAGGTAACAACGGGAGGTTCGAACTCTGCCACTACCACACTTCTAGAAACCATTACGGCACCTTTGATGAACCTGTCCACTTCCGCGCCCTCAGAAACCACTACATCTCCTGGGGCAAACGCATCTACTATCACATCACTAACGACCGTAATTGTAAGTTTAGCTTCAAAATCCGTGGTAAATCAGTATCTTTAAAATCAAATGTTTTGTCAGAGGTTAGAGGCCAGACATTTAGCGCTAGCCTCTTCCAACTTTGCACTGCGATTGCTGTAGGGTACATACCTAACATAATTCTTCAACATAATTAAACATGCAGACACGTGATACATACCGACTCATGATACAAGCTGTCATATAATAGGTATTGTCACATGACACTGACATGTTTTTCGTGATTGTATAAGCATAATAATCATTATAAATATAAGACATAAGTCTCTTGAGAGTCTTATAAAGTCTAATAATGATAATTTTCACATTTTCAGACCATGAGCTCGACGGGGCTGGCCAATTTGAGCGATGCTTCACATGTTAATCTCAAGTCTCAAAGCTCCTCGTGCCCGAACAACACCGGAGCTGTGGGTATGTTCGAGATGTACTCAGACGACTACCTCCTGTGTGCCGAACCTCCCGCCGGCCTGACCTTCACCTCCCTGGACCCGAGACAAGTGTGTGGGTCTCCCACGTACCGAATGAAGTGCATGACTGCATCCTGCAGGACGAACAGCTTCATAGTGGGCTTCATGTCGGATGGTACGAATGTCTACGGGCCATGTAGCGACGGGTTTGTGAGCCTGGTCGCCGCCGTCAGCTCAGAGTGTCATACCATTTCGGGGACCATGCAGAAGGGCTCCGGCATCGACGGCAACTGGAAGCAGTGGAGGATTTGTGGGGGAGACGGCAGCAAGTTCTTCCTGATGACGGGCGTGGGGGTGACCAGCAACTCGGACAACAGCTGGACCTATGATAACATTACGTGTTGTCTTGTCAACTAAATCACGCGTAGTTTGCCCTACGGCCCTCAAGGTATATACGGTACTTCATATTCTGTGCTCTAAGGACAGTATATATTCTATGTACAGGACTTAGAAAATATGTAAGTACTGTATATATATTGTGTGCTGCCATCAATGGTAACAATACGGACATTAATTGTTGGTTTTAAGAGCTGGTCCCAGTCATTTATACTCAATTGAATTGAACATCATACATCCAGGTGTTTGACCCAGAGGGAAGATGCCAGTGTCATTAGACGACCATTAACTGATGTTAAACACCATTCACCTTGCCTCCCCATTAATTCGTTCCTCGTTGACTAAATCACACACTAGAAAGTGAAGGGACGACGACGTTTCGGTCCGTCCTGGACCATTCTCAAGTCGATTATCCAGGACGGACCGAAACGTCGTCGTCCCTTCACTTTCTAGTGTGTGGTTTGGTCAACATATTTCACCCACGTTATTGTGACTTCTCGACTTCGTTCCTCACCATGATTCATGACCACTCATTCCCAATAATGAGTGTGGCGGGGTGAGGTGACCCCCTCTCCCACTTTCCTGGTCTCCGCACACCGCCCTCTCCGGTCTCCACACACCATTTCCTCCTATACACTATCTCCATCCCTGTAACCAAGACCTTAGAACACAAATACCATTCAATAAATAAGTCTATGGACTCGGAGCCGAACATTTCACAACCCCTAACATCATGAAGGAGTTTTATTGAAGCTGTAAACATGTGACTCTTACTGACACCAACCAGAAGATTGGGTTGTCATATGACAAGTGTTTATATTAGTAACCTAACCTAACTTTATCAAACCTAACCTAACCTAACTTTATCAAACCTAACCTAACCTAACTTTATCAAACCTAACCTAACCTAACTTTATCAAACCTAACCTAACCTAACCTAACCTAACCTAACCTATCCTATCCTAACCAGTACTAGCAGACCAGGAAGACTGCCAATCTTCCCATGAACACCAAACAAAGCCCCTTCAAATAGACCGTAATATTAATTACTGTAATTTAACACCTTATGTTGGCCAAATCACTTGTGTTGTTACGTTGCCTATTGACCCCATTACTTGTAAGCTGTGTTGATGCATCATATTGACCATCACTTGTAAGCTGTGTTGATGCATCATATTGACCACATCACTTCTAACTGTTGTGCCCCACAACATAATGATCACTACACATAAGTTCCCACACATTTGCCTCAAATTAAAGCATGAGATAAATTTTTATTGTATCACAGGAACTTTATTGATCAATTTTTAATACATCACAATAAATTGTACAGTATCACAAGAACTCTACTGATCAGTGTTTTACCATATCACTGGAACTTTATTGATCAAGTTTTACCATATCACAGGAACTATACCACAACTTTTAACAACCAACAATACATTAGCAATGAGTGAAACGATAGATCCTGCAGCAGGAGTTGCCTGAGAGACGCCTGACCTCGGAGAAATGCTGTGAATCTCTACTATCTGACCTGGGAGAGATGCTGTGAATCTCTACTATCTGACCTGGGAGAGATGCTGTCAATCTCTACTATCTGACCTGGGAGAGATGCTGTCAATCTCTACTATCTGACCTGGGAGAGATGCTGTCAATCTCTACTATCTGACCTGGGAGAGATGCTGTCAATCTCTACTATCTGACCTGGGAGAGATGCTGTCAATCTCTACTATCTGACCTGGGAGAGATGCTGTCAATCTCTACTATCTGACCTGGGAGAGATGCTGTCAATCTCTACTATCTGACCTGGGAAAGATGCTGTCAATCTTTACCAAATGGAACCTTTCAATTGGTGTGTGTCACTTTTTCACGTGTTGATTGTACACAAAAGATTTCAATAAAGCTTGGTGTTTCCCGTGGCTCTTTATTGGTCCTTGACCTTTATATTAATCATCAATAATGATGGGTTATGATGATAATGGCTAAGTCTACTTGTATATGAAATTGTCAGAGACTCCATCATTTATACAGATCTCTCTATGTAAAACACTGTTTCTAAATTATATTGTTTTTTTATGAGACAAATGCAATACGAAATGAATAGTGAGGTTGCGTCCTCTCTGCTTGCAAGAATTAAACTCATTTCATGATATAAGATCACACGAAGCAGCAGAATCATGTTTGTCCAAGCGAGGCAGTTAATTTATCTATTGCGTTATTTGTCTAACCTTCGCTTGAAACAATCTCAAGATCCCGCAACAATTGCGGCTGTACGATTTGTTGATCAGATACGGCCGGTTGATTTGGTTTGATACGGAATCGACCCCAGGGGGGGGAGTTGATTGGGTACGACAGTCGATCAACTCCCTGTATGTGGCCTATGTACGATAATGCAAGGACACGTCGCCCGTAGTCTCAAGTTTCCGTCTTCGGAGTTGTCGTCGGAGCCGTCGTCGTGGGAGGAGAAGGAGCACGTGAGGGCCACATGGTCAGGCCTATGTTAAGATTCCGGCCGGATGGTCCCCCCATACACCTCCGTCAGGGCGCCACAGCGATGCCAACAATGTCTCCAGAGGCGTGTACATGGGCTTACCTCTCCCCCTCCTTCTCCCTCCCTTCCCCCCGACATACACTCAGCCCTACGTGACAGTATACCTCAGTACCAGGATTACCGTGAAGTATACCCACTCATATAGCCTTGTATACACCCGTGGGCGTGGTTATAGGAGGCTCTATACACCCGTGGGCGTGGTTATAGGCAGCATTATATACCAGGGGGGCGTGGTTACGACCAGCTCCTCGTATGACATAACTTTAGAACTTCTAAAATAAACAGGATTCAGCTAAGTGATCAAACTCTCCATAACGTTCACCCGGGGACTCTAGCCCGTCTTAGTGGCTCTCTGAGAATGTCCAATTCACTGCTAAAATTTTGTTTACAAACCCCATTGAAAAAACCTCACTAAGTATTTGTATTAATAAAATGAAGCTACACTAAGCTGAGATTGATTAATCGTAAGCTGATAAGCTTCTAGGTCTTTACGTCCCTTATTCTGGCTCGTGCGTCAGTAGGAATCATTTCAAGAATCTGGTTGAGGCTTCCGCCTTCCTGGGGCCAGATTCACGAAGCAGTTACGCAAGTACTTATGAACGTGTACATCTTTCCTCAATTTTTGACGGTTTGGTTACATTTATTAAACATTTTATAAGCCTGAAAACTTCCCAATCAACTGTTGTTATTGTTATAGACAGTCTCCTGGTGCTTCGGAGCTCGTTAACTGATCAATATTTGTAAACAAAGCCATCAAAGATTGAGAAAAGATGTACAGGTTCGTAAGTGCTTGCGTAACTACTTCGTGAATCTGGCCCCTGGTCATTGAGTTTGATGGCCCTCTGGTGGTCGACGGAGCTCCTAACACCTTCACAACTCTCATAACAGAATCCACAAGGACAGGACAGTCGTATTCAGTAACAGATTAGGTTTGTTCTATCAGTGATGGAAATATTTGGATGTTTAAGAATGATTCATTTAGGCTACACCACGTGTATTTATCATAGAGTTGCCTATGCTACTCATGGCGGCAATAGACTCACCATAGAAGGTTCTTGGATGAATACAGAGAAAGATCAGAATTCAGGTAAAGCCTATGGAACAAGTTTTATCTTTTTTTTTAGAGACATGGCGTTGGCGGCCTACGGTATATCAACAAGACATGTGTCAGCAAGTGGCACCCGGTGGCGAGGCACTGAGGGCAGAATAGTGCCAACAATAGCCACATGTGGGCCCTGGTGGGTGAGAGGGGGGCATATGGGCCCTGGAGGTCTCAAAGTTCCTAGGTCTGACGTCTCAACGTTGGCAGGGAGGGAGGCAGTAACCTGTCTTGACGAATCACAGGGAATCTTCGACCTCCCAAGAAGTTATTGAGATTTTGGGGACGTGAGGACTCTGTGAGGAACTCGCAGCTTGGATATTTAGCGATTTGGAGCGTTGGGGATTTTGGGTTGTGGGTCTAGGATCTTGTAGGCCTTGGGGACTAGGGGACGCGGGGTAGCTGAGGGCTTTGGGAGCTGGGCTCCGGGAAAGAATGTAGCCTAGGCATTTTGTGGACATTTATTGAGGTGCGACGCGTTACTGAGGTATTCCCAGCGCCCAGTCCTCCCTGACTGTCTTCTGCCACTAACGCAAACACCACACACACACACACACACACACACACACACACACACACACACACACACACACACACACACACACACACGCAAACACGCATTGCATTAGGAAGCAATGTGGTGGAGGCTGACTCCATACACAGTTTCAAGTGTAGATATGATAGAGCCCAGTAGGCTCAGGAACCTGTACACCTGTTGATTGACGGTTGAGAGGCGGGACCAAAGAGCCAGAGCTCAACCCCCGCAAGCACAACTAGGTTAGTACAACTAGGTGAGTACAAACACACACACACACCACCTACAAACACAAACCTTATCTCCACACTCACAACAAATACCTCTTGCTTTAACAGACTTCCTGTAGACAGGAATAATAAGCTAAGTTCTTGACACAAAAGCGCATTAACCTCTTAATCTTTAAAGGAAGATGCCAAACATGTTCGTCACTTAATGTGAACTAAACTCAGCCCTGCATAAAGGTAAAGCCACATCACCTGGGGAGGATGGAATCACTCAACACATTACTGTCTTTGCGTCGTATGGTACCAGGAAACCCACTGCTTGCATTACATACCATGAACTATGTATCTGGGGAGCTTCCTAATGTATGGATCAACAGTCTTGCAGACGAGGAGTCACAATAACGTGGCTGAAGTATGTTGACCAGACCACACACACTAGAAGTTGAAGGGACGACGACGTTTCGGTCCGTCCTGGACCAATCTCAAGTCGATTGTCAATCTCAAGACAATCGACTTGAGATTGGTCCAGGACGGACCGAAACGTCGTCGTCCCTTCAACTTCTAGTGTGTGGTCTGGTCAACATGAACAGTCTTATTATTCCAATTCCTAAACTTAACGAGCAGAGTGCCTTTCGCCTAATTTCCCCTTACTAGTTGTCTCTATGTCTTGAGAGGATGGTTCTAAACATCCCCTTCAGAGAATTAGGAGTCCGTACTCTGGATAAAATGATTCAAACGAGACACCAAACCCACTCCCAAACCTTGATAGTTATCTAAATGGGCTGAAAGCATATTACTGTTTTAGTAATAGCCTGCTTGTAAACTGGTCAGTGAACCTTTGTCCTAAGCAGAGAATATTCTCAAGTTATAACTTTAGTGTATTATAAATCGTTGGTTAAAAATATATTTTACGCATATGTTTTGCACGTTTCCTTTGAAACGGTCTGATAAATTGGCTTTTTGTGAAAGAAATTCTAGGGAACACTAAAATAGTTTAGAGTTTTTGTTCATATGTTTTGCACGTTTCCTTTGAAACGGTCTGATAAATTGGCTTTTTGAAAAAGAAATTCTAGGGAATACTAAAATAGTTTAGAATTTTTTATTTCACATGTTTGAGAATAATACACCACATCAACCTAACGTAACCTTAACCTAACCTAACCATGGATAGAGAGCAGATAATAACGCTAATTACAAAGTGGGCTTTGAAGTGGTTATACCTGCAAGGATACCGGCTCCCTGAGGACAGGCTGAGACATTTGGCTATTGTTGTCCCCCTAACTCCCCTTGCCACTTCGGGGGGGGGGGGGGTATAGGGTGTTTATGTAGCTTCCCGCCAAACACACACCGAAACTACGACGTTGGTACAACGTTCGAACAAGTTTTAACACCACCTAACCAGTTATAACAACCAATATAGCAAGTTGTAACAACGTTCTAATACGTCATAAACACGTTAAGCCAAGATGTAACAACTTTATTACAAGTTGTAACAAGCGGAAAATAGAGACAGTTACGGTTTGTGTTTCCAGGGTTCAGGGCACCATATCCCCCAGCCACAGGGCATGGCGAGAAGGCCGTATACCTAATAAGTATACCTAAGTATACTTAAGTATACCTAATTCCCTATCAAAATACAAACTAAAATACACAAATGGCAGATCTCATCACAGCCCACAAGAGTTAAGATGATACTAATAACACACAATACTTTAAGACACCTCTTGCCTCCTCAGGGCCTCGTAGCCTGGTGGATAGCGCGCAGGACTCGTAATTCTGTGGCGCGGGTTCGATTCCCGCACGAGGCAGAAACAAATGGGCAAAGTTTCCTTCACCCTGAATGCCCCTGTTACCTAGCAGTAAATAGGTACCTGGGAGTTAGTCAGCTGTCACGGGCTGCTTCCTGGGGGTGGAGGCCTGGTCGAAGACCGGGCCGCGGGGACACTAAAAAAGCCCCGAAATCATCTTAAGATAATCTCAAGATAATCTCCCTACATACATGACTTCACACGCAGTTTTGGACCAAAGAGCCAAAGCATAACCCCCGCAAGCACAACTAGGTGAGTAGAGTCAGGAGTCTACGTCAACGCATTACCACGTGTACTGATAAGTCTTATCCCACTTTCCTAGGTCTAAAGTCTGCCTTTTTGACGTTGCAAACTGTCAAGGTATTCTGAGATAACTTACCAGAACGTATGTTGGAAGGAGGGGGGGGGGCTTCTTCGTGGGGTAGGGGGGGGGGGCTGTTTATCCAACAGGAAAAAATGTACCGTTGCAAGAACAGTCGAATGCAACAAGAGACTTTGAACTAACAGGAAGGTACTATTTTTTTGTTTTTAAAGTCACCCTTTATATGCACCTAAGAAGAAATATACTCCACTACGGGCTCACCATAGCCCGTGCTACTTGGAAATTTTTGTTCCAGGTAGCGAATCTTTAACAACAACAACAACAACAATCTAAGAAGGGCAACGAACATATCATTAGTTATGCTGATGATTTAATGATCCACACCGCTGGTATACATCACTGGTATACACCACTGGTATACACCGCTGGTATACACCACCAGTATAGACCACCAGTATACACCATATATGCACACTGCACCCAAACTCGGCATGGATTAGGTGTATAATAACGTATTATCCAAGAGAGACAACCTCGGGCAATATCTCCCTCCCTGCCTGCCTAGCTCATCTAAATTCATCTTCCACCCAGGGAGATGAATTCAAAATATCACCCCAGGTTTCCACCTGAAGCAAAGTTATCAGGCCATTAAGCCCTGAGTGATGACGCCCTCTCTTAATGCTTAAAGCATATAGGGCGCTTCTGGGTAAACTGTTTACATACAAGACTACTCTAGCCGCCCATTTCCCTCCACCCACCCGCCCACACATACACTCCAATGATGCCGGCGGAAGTGCAGTTGCTGTCGCAGCTGGAGACAACTTGTATTCTGAGTGGATGTAGAGGGGGAAGGAGGGGAGACGAGATCGTATTCTGAGTGGGTGAGGGGTAAGGGTCGTCGACCAGACTGGTAGTGGCGACGCGGAGGAGGCGACCAGCCTGGTAGTGGTGGTGGGGAGGGGGCGACCAGCCTGGTAGTGGTGGTGGGGAGGGGGCGACCAGCCTGGTAGTGGTGGTGGGGAGGGGGCGAGCAGCCTGGTAGTGGTGGTGGGGAGGGGGCGACCAGCCTGGTAGTGGTGGTGGGGAGGGGGTGACCTGCCTGGTAGTGGTGGTGGGGAGGGGGTGACCAGCCTGGTAGTGGTGGCGGGGAGGAGGCGACCAGCCTGGTAGTGGTGGTGGGGAGGGGGCGACCAGCCTGGTAGTGGTGGTGGGGAGGGGGCGACCAGCCTGGTAGTGGTGGTGGGGAGGGGGCGAGCAGCCTGGTAGTGGTGGTGGGGAGGGGGCGACCAGCCTGGTAGTGGTGGTGGGGAGGGGGTGACCTGCCTGGTAGTGGTGGTGGGGAGGGGGTGACCAGCCTGGTAGTGGTGGTGGGGAGGGGGCGACCAGCCTGGTAGTGGTGGTGGGGAGGGGGCGACCAGCCTGGTAGTGGTGGTGGGGAGGGGGTGACCAGCCTGGTAGTGGTGGTGGGGAGGGGGCGACCAGCCTGGTAGTGGTGGTGGGGAGGGGGCGACCAGCCTGGTAGTGGTGGTGGGGAGGGGGCGACCAGCCTGGTAGTGGTGGTGGGGAGGGGGCGACCAGCCTGGTAGTGGTGGTGGGGAGGGGACGACCAGCCTGGTAGTGGTGGTGGGGAGGGGGCGACCAGCCTGGTAGTGGTGGTGGGGAGGGGGCGACCAGCCTGGTAGTGGTGGTGGGGAGGGGACGACCAGCCTGGTAGTGGTGGTGGGGAGGGGGCGACCAGCCTGGTAGTGGTGGTGGGGAGGGGACGACCAGCCTGGTAGTGGTGGTGGGGAGGGGGCGACCAGCCTGGTAGTGGTGGTGGGGAGGGGGCGACCAGCCTGGTAGTGGTGGTGGGGAGGGGGCGACCAGCCTGGTAGTGGTGGTGGGGAGGGGGCGACCAGCCTGGTAGTGGTGGTGGGGAGGGGGCGACCAGCCTGGCGACATCGTCAAGCGAGAGTCTTGTTCCCAGACGCCTGAAATGTCTGAAAATATCTCAAAGGTGGCAGGTGCCACTCTGGTCGTGTCTCTAACTACTCTTCCTCCCCCTTTTGGGGCCCTCGTCACTGTCATTCTGCTCTTGTGGGCCCTCGTCAGGAAACGTTAGGTAACACTTAGGGGTCACCAGTCATACTGGTGACATACTGGTGTTACCAGTCATACTGGTAACACCAGTATGACAATAGCACATATGGAAGAGAGGTGAGGGATAGGAAGGGGGAGGGATAGCACGGAGGGATGCAGCGGTGCCCAACCACTTGGGCAATCGGGAATCGAACGCCGACCTGCACGAAAAGCGGAATCGTCGCTGTATACCGCTCAACCCGCTTGGTTGGCCAATCATGGGCCACCGTGAATACCGTTCGCACAGTCAACAATCCCAGCAACACCAATCGTTCACAGTACTACCAAGGAATACACAGTTATTAGTACCTAGAAACATACACCGTTGTATATACACAGTACACAGTGCCAATACCGCGGGAGTGGGGGAGGGGGGGATGGGGGACCTTCAGCCAACTATGCGCAACACCGGGGTCTCTCCTGACCTTGACAGTGACTTGTTTCTCGTTGCACATTCTTAGGAGGTACACAGTCGCCCTGGAGTCCCAGTGGGCAGTGCACACCACACGTGCACAGTCAACAGTGCAAGAGACACATGCACAACAGTGCAAGAGACACATGCACAACAGTGCAAGAGACACATACACAATCAACAGTGCAAGAGACACATGCACAACAGTGCAAGAGACACATACACAATCAACAGTGCAAGAGACACATGCACAACAGTGCAAGAGACACATGCACAATCAACAGTGCAAGAGACACATACACAACAGTGCAAGAGACACATACACAACAGTGCAAGAGACACATGCACAATCAACAGTGCAAGAGACACATACACAACAGTGCAAGAGACACATACACAACAGTGCAAGAGACACATGCACAATCAACAGTGCAAGAGACACACACAATCAACAGTGCAAGAGACACACACAATCAACAGTGCAAGAGACACATACACAATCAACAAGGACCATAAATACAATCACAGGTCGAAACTAACGTTATCTACCAGTCAATGGCTAAGCTTGTATAGATATGAACTACGAGACCCACACTAGGTGCTGACCTTAGAAAGCTGAATTGTCTGAGGAGTAAATGCTCAAGACTCGTATCTTATGAGTCCATCCTTGCACTCTCTTGCCTGGTGCAGGCCTGATGTCAACAGCTACGAGTGCATAAGTAATTCACTTAATCAACGGGATCCCTTTTGTATGGGAAAGTGCATCTCATTTCTGTAGCTTCATTGTATGATTAGTTGAGTTCTCCTGCATGTTGTCTTCTCCTTATGCTTATTTTGTGATGTAAGTTGTGCACAATTGTGGCACTAGTACATACACACGGTCAATATTGATATTAAAACAGTCAATATTGACATTAATGCATACATAGTTAACAATGCCAGCTATACTATTAGGGGCCCTTGGTGATAAGTTGGCCCCGAGGGCCCCTGGTGCCAAGTATCCCTCAAGGGCCCTGGGGACAAATACACATCACCATGACACTAGTATCATGATACACACTGACCTGGGACGAACCAGCTCACATGTGTCCGCAGACCATTGTCCAACAATCACGCCACAAACCACCCACGAGGTGAAGAAGTCTCAACATGAAAACTGAGGACGACGAATTGGCTTTGCAAAAGATACATATTTATTTACGACAATACCTTGGTTTTGCGGCGTGTCTCCTGATGCCCCATGGGCCTGCCTGCCTTCCCAGGGGCCTGCCTGCCTTCCCAGGGGCCTGCCTGCCTTCCCAGGGGCCTGCCTGCCTTCCCAGGGGCCTGCCTGCCTTCCCATGGGCCTGCCTGCCTTCCCAGGGGCCTGCCTGCCTTCCCAGGGGCCTGCCTGCCTTCCCATGGGCCTGCCTGCCTTCCCAGGGGCCTGCCTGCCTTCCCATGGGCCTGCCTGCCTGCCTGCCTTCCCAGGGGCCTGCCTGCATTCCCAGGGGCCTGCCTGCCTTCCCAGGGGCCTGCCTGCCTTCCCAGGGGCCTGCCTGCCTGCCTGCCTTCCCAGGGGCCTGCCTGCCTGCCTGCCTTCCCAGGGGCCTGCCTGCCTTCCCAGGGGCCTGCCTGCCTTCCCAGGGGCCTGCCTGCCTTCCCAGGGGCCTGCCTGCCTTCCCAGGGGCCTGCCTGCCTTCCCAGGGCCCTGCCTGCCTTCCCAGGGGCCTGCCTGCCTTCCCATGGGCCTGCCTGCCTTCCCATGGGCCTGCCTGCCTGCCTGCCTTCCCAGGGGCCTGCCTGCCTTCCCATGGGCCTGCCTGCCTGCCTGCCTTCCCAGGGGCCTGCCTGCCTTCCCAGGGGCCTGCCTGCCTTCCCATGGGCCTGCCTGCCTTCCCAGGGGCCTGCCTGCCTTCCCAGGGGCCTGCCTGCCTTCCCAGGGGCCTGCCTGCCTTCCCAGGGGCCTGCCTGCCTTCCCAGGGCCTGCCTGCCTTCCCAGGGGCCTGCCTGCCTTCCCAAGAGCCTACCTGCTTTCCCAGGAGCCTGCCTGCCTTCCCAGGGGCCTGCCTGCCTTCCCATGGGCCTGCCTGCCTTCCCATGGGCCTGCCTGCCTTCCCAGGGGCCTGCCTGCCTTCCCATGGGCCTGCCTGCCTTCCTATGGGCCTGCCTGCCTTCCCAGGGGCCTGCCTGCCTTCCCAGGGGCCTGCCTGCCTTCCCAGGGGCCTGTCTGCCTTCCCAGGAGCCTGCCTGCCTTCCCAGGGGCCTGCCTGCCTTCCCATGGGCCTGCCTGCCTTCCCATGGGCCTGCCTGCCTGCCTGCCTTCCCAGGGGCCTGCCTGCCTTCCCATGGGCCTGCCTGCCTTCCCAGGGGCCTGCCTGCCTTCCCATGGGCCTGCCTGCCTGCCTGCCTTCCCAGGGGCCTGCCTGCCTTCCCATGGGCCTGCCTGCCTTCCCAGGGGCCTGCCTGCCTTCCCATGGGCCTGCCTGCCTTCCCATGGGCCTGCCTGCCTGCCTGCCTTCCCAGGGGCCTGCCTGCCTTCCCAGGGGCCTGCCTGCCTTCCCATGGGCCTGCCTGCCTTCCCATGGGCCTGCCTGCCTTCCCAGGGGCCTGCCTGCCTTCCCATGGGCCTGCCTGCCTTCCCATGGGCCTGCCTGCCTTCCCAGGGGCCTGCCTGCCTTCCCATGGGCCTGCCTGCCTTCCCATGGGCCTGCCTGCCTTCCCATGGGCCTGCCTGCCTTCCCAGGGGCCTGCCTGCCTTCCCATGGGCCTGCCTGCCTTCCCATGGGCCTGCCTGCCTTCCCATGGGCCTGCCTGCCTTCCCATGGGCGTGCCTGCCTTCCCAGGGGCCTGCCTGCCTTCCCATGGGCCTGCCTGCCTTCCCAGGGGCCTGCCTGCCTTCCCAGGGGCCTGTCTGCCTTCCCAGGAGCCTGCCTGCCTTCCCAGGGGCCTGTCTGCCTTCCCAGGAGCCTGCCTGCCTTTCGAGGGGCCTATCGCCCTTCCCAGGAGCCTGCCTGCCTTCCCAAGAACCTACCTGCCTTCCCAAGAACCTACCTGCCTTCCCAAGAGCCTACCTGCCTTCCCAGGGGCCTGTCTGCCTTCCCAGGGGCCTGTCTGCCTTCCCAGGGGCCTGTCTGCCTTCCCAGGGGCCTGCCTGCCTTCCCAGGGGCCTGCCTGCCTTCCCAGGGGCCTGCCTGTTTTCCCAAGAGCCTACCTGCCTTCCTAAGAGCCTACCTGCCTTCCCAAGAGCCTACCTGCCTTTCCAAGAGCCTACCAGCCTTCCCAAGTGCCTACCTGCCTTCCCAAGAGTCTACCTGCCTTCCCAAGAGCCTACCTGCCTTCCCAAGAGCCTGCCTGCCTTCCCAAGAACCTACCTGCCTTCCCAAGAGCCTACCTGCCTTCCCAAGAGCCTACCTGCCTTCCCAAGAGCCTACCAGCCTTCCCAAGAGCCTTCCTGCCTTCCCAAGAGCCTACCTGCCTTCCCAAGAGCCTGCCTGCCTTCCCAAGAGCCTACCTGCCTTCCCAAGAGCCTGCCTGCCTTCCCAAGAGCCTTCCTGCCTTCCCAAGAGCCCACCTGCCTTCCCAAGAGCCTACCTGCCTTCCCAAGAGCCTACCTGCCTTCCCAAGAGCCTACCAGCCTTCCCAAGAGCCTTCCTGACTTCCCAAGAGCCTGCCTGCCTTCCCAAGAGCCTGCCTGCCTTCCCAAGAGCCTGCCTGCCTTCCCAAGAGCCTCCCTGCCTTCCCAGGAGCCTGCCTGCCTTCCCAGGGGCCTGCCTACCTTCCCAGGGGCCTGCCTACCTTCCCAGGTGCCTGCCTGCCTTCCCAAGAGCCTACCTTCCTGCTGGGGCAGGAGGAGAGGGCTCCCTTCCCCCCCCCCCCCAAACAGTAACATACGTCACGGCCATTCCTGTGTTCCCAGTGGCCCGGCGGCTAGTATTTTTATCCTAGGTGGTGGCACGGAAGGTCTTATTCCCGCCTCGCCGGAGGAGGTTACCTCGACCCTCGCCCCAGCGTCGTGGGCTTCATTTGACCGCCGGTGGGAGTCCGGACCAGTGGCGTCGTCGACGTGTGCCGTCCGCAGAGCGCTGTAAGCATATATTCCTGTGTTCGTTCCACAAGTATGTCAGTGTAATCTGACGATGTGGTTGCCACTGAATAGAATTCGGTATTATAGAGAAATGGTTTAATTGGCGATGGTATAACCTATCGATGTGGTTGCCAAACCTTGAATAGAATAAGGTATGATTGAGAAATGGTTTAATTGGCGATGGTGTGACCTATCGATGTGGTTGCCAAACTTTGAATAGAATAAGGTATGATTGAGAAATGGTTTAATTGGCGATGGTATAACCTAGCGACGTGGATTCGAAAGCTGTACAGTAATTGTGCACGCCCACATCTATGTTTGTGAAGAGAGCCTTGATGGCGCAATGGTAACACACTCTGCGCCTCGCGATAAATCTATAGTCTAGGTTCGAGACCTGGAGGATTGATTTGGGCATCAATCCTCAACTTATTCTCCCCTGTTCACGCAGCAGTGAGTGAGTTCCTGGTGGTACAAAATATAAAGTTCTATGAAAAGTAGCTGTTCACGGATATCTTAGTTTTTCTAAGCCTCGGTTGGGTTAGGTTAGGTGGGAGGCTTGGGGTCGTACGTCTGTAGTTGGGTTAGAAGGTTGGATTTTGTACGTTGTGGCCCGTCCTCATCAACAAAGGACAATGCATCCATTTCAAGCAGCCGCCAAATACCGTATTCTGAAAAACGCTTTATCCACACTGACTTGCAACTGATGACGTTCGAACATTGTTCGAACATTGTTCGAACAATGCTTGATTGACGACCTCTGTTCGAATCACAACTTTGTAAATGCTTTACCCACGTACTACAAATACAAATAGTTACCACCAGGACCTAAACACCTAACCTAACCAACGCCTAAATATGCACAATATGCTAATATGCTAATATATAATAATAATATTGGTATATTTGAGAAAATGTCTATTTTTAATGAACAATATGTTAACATCGATGAATGCGTCTTTGGGGTCGGCCGCTGGATGGAATGAACAAATGCTGAAGATGGGCTGTTATTTTAGCGGGATAGCAAGGGATGCCTATCGGCGCGTTATAATATTTCAACATTTGTTAAAATCAAAAGCTTTAAAAGAACATGTATGGCTATCCTGACGTGTTTCAATCGTGTACCGCTCATGTTGTAAACATCACACCGTAAGTTAACCTTATAAATGCCACCTATTCTAGCCTTAAGCTACATATAAATCTTTAAAAACCATGAAGGGCTGTTCTATAGAAAGTCCAATCTACATAGTTCGTATCTTACACATATTAGTGAGAAAATCCTTTATGGAGAGAGTATATGGTTTGGGAACTCCATTACCCACGCTAGAGTGCATGTTGGACGCTAGCTCAGGGCCTCCAGACTTCCTAGTGGACTTAATAGCATCCCAGGTTTAACAGTCTTTAGCATGTCGTGGCTTAGGGGGTATAGCATGCGTCTGGTGTTTCCCAGAACCCTGGTTCGATTCCCCATACTGGTCTAATGTGTTACATATGGAAAGGAAGATGACGTTTTCTATTTCCTAGTCCTGGTGACTGATCGTAAATTCTCACATTATATCCTAAAAAGTAATTTCCTGTTATGTATTAAGAATTTGGCTAAGACTTCGCGTTTGGGGAAACGTGAAGACAATAAATGTTTTTCGTAATTTTGTTGTGAATCTTGAGTTCAGTTTTAAATAATTTTAAATCGTCTTTTAAATGGCGTTTGATGCTGATTTTCAAACATTTGCGTTTTGCGTTGCTCGATGATGAATCGTTTTCCGGGACCAACATAAGAATGATGGTAACTGCAGAAGGCCTATTGGCCCATACAATATTGGCCCTATTGGGACTATGGTTGGGTTTGGTTAGGTTAAGTTAAGGTTAAGTTAGGGGTAGGTTAGGTTACGTAAAGTTAGGTTAGGTTAAATTACAGTAAATATGAACTCCTGCATACATTTTGGAATACACGTTTTACCTCTTAAACACTAATGTTTGTTTTCCAGAACAGACCCACATCAACTTTCGTATTTTGATTTCGACCGCCGTTAGCAACTGATTCTCCAGCATGCCTGGACACGTCGCCCGGAGCGCGGGTCCCGACCCAGACCCCACCGAGTTCCTCTTCATCTCCATGGAGAATAAGATGCAGGACGCCACTAAACCTTACGACCCCAAGAAGTCCTGTTGGGTACCTGATCCCAAGGAGGGCTTCATCGAGGGTGAGATTCACGGCACCAAGGGCGACCTCGTCACCGTCTATGCCGCTGGTGAGACCAAGAACTGGAAGAAGGATCAAGTGGGACAGGTCAACCCTCCCAAGTACGAGAAATGCGAGGACATGTCCAACTTGACCTACCTGAACGATGCCTCCGTCCTCTACAACTTGAAGTCCCGTTATGTTGCCAGGCTCATCTACACCTACTCCGGTCTCTTCTGTATCGCCATCAACCCCTACAAGCGCTACCCCATCTACACCAACCGCGTGGTCAAGATCTATCAGGGCAAGAGGCGTAACGAAGTGCCTCCCCATCTCTTCGCTATCGCTGACGGCGCCTACATGAACATGCTGCAAGGTAAGACCCATTACAGAAGAAGCCGTTCAGTCATCAGAAAAATTGTCTCCATCAATCGTGGCCTCACAGTGGTAAAACAAGACCAAAACACCGGTCTCAGAAATGTTTTTTAATCATAAGTGAATGGTAAGGACTTTGGTCTGACCGCGCTCTCTCTCTCTCTCTTGCACAGACTGTCTCCATTGTGACCCCATTATCAGTGGCAATGTTAACGACGGCCATACATACTTGTGCCAGTAAGCGCTCACACCTGATGACCTGTGCATAAAGTCATATAATTATATATTTGATTTTGAAACTAAAGTCAAATTATAGTTATTTTAAGTTATTTTGATAAAGGCTTTATAAAAGTAATTAAATAAGACTTTTTACACATTACGAAACAAAATATTATTGATTTTAATAATAATACCACACATAGTAAAGGAGAATTAATTTTCTTCCAGTTGCTGAGAATCAGTCAATGCTTATCACGTAAGTTCTCCAGTTTGTGTAATGTTTTAAATATTGAGGACAGCTTATAGTCTGTGCTGAGCTCTAGTACAATAATTGTGTATATATTCCCAAAGGCTAAAGCATATTTCAAAAGAGTCTGCCAGATTTGTATATAAATATCTCATTGTAAACATTCTGAAGCCACTGGTAAATTTGCGCGTTCGGTGGTTTGAGAACCTGGCTTCTTCAGCGTGTACTTCGTAGCTCCTCGAAGACTGTGTGATCTTTTCCCCCTCCCACAGCGGTGAGTCCGGTGCCGGCAAGACTGAGAACACCAAGAAGGTGCTCTCCTACTTCGCCAACGTCGGCGCCTCTACCAGGAAGAAGGCTGATGTTGAGAAACCGGTAAGAATGTATTGCACACACACACACACACACACACACACACACACACACACACACACACACACACACACACACACACACACACACACACACACACATACACAAACGTACACGTGGGCCTCGCGGCTGAGTGGAGAGCGCTCGGGGGTCGTAGTAATAAGGGTTCGGGTTCGATTCCCGGCCGAGGCAGAAACCAATGGGTTGTTTCTTTCACCCTGATGCACTTGTTCATCTAGCAGTGAAATGGTTGATTGGTTAGACAGCTGCTACGGCCTTTTTCCTGGCGATGTGTGTGTGTGTTAGAGAGAAATGTATGAATGTCAATAGAGGAAAAATAGATTGGTTAAAAAGGCGGGGTCCAAGAGCTAATCCCTCGATTCTGCAGGCATAATTAGTAAATACACACACACACACACACACACACACACACACACACACACACACACACACACACACACACACACACACACACACACATACATACACACAAACGCACACACGATAATAAAATCGAGGGAAGGAGTTCTAAAACGAATATATATTTATATAGTTTCACATATCATAACTAGATAACATTTCTTTCTACTAATATATTTAAAAATCTAGTTCCGGAATCATACATTGTAACCATGAAATTATAGCTTCCAAGTTTAAGATCTGATCCTCAAAAAATAAAAATCTTTAAAGCTTCGGCCTCAGACACTTGGGGGTCCAGGATTCGAGTCTCCTAGAGCCCAGGTTAATGTAATATAAATCTCTCACACTTCAGAACCTGGAGGACCAGATCATCCAGACCAACCCTGTCCTGGAAGCTTTCGGTAACGCCAAGACCACCCGTAACGACAACTCCTCCCGCTTCGTGAGTTCCTCTTGCTCACTGCTCTTATACACCAGGAATATTAGTGCTGATCTATTAACAAATTTAACTAACTTGTGACGTTTAATATGTCTTATCTTCAGACGAGGAGTCACAATAACGTGGCTGAAATATGTTGACCAAACCACACACTAGAAAGTGAAGGGACGACGACGTTTCGGTCCGTCCTGGACCATTCTAAAGTCGATTGTGCCAGACATTCACAATCGACTTGAGAATGGTACAGAACGGACCAAAACGTCGTCGTCCCTTCACTTTCTAGTGTGTGGTTTGGTCAACATGTTTTATCTTCCATTAGTGATGGATTATCTGTCCTTAACACAGGGTAAATTCATCCGCATTCACTTCCAACCCAACGGCAAGCTGTCCGGTGCTGACATCGAAGTCTACCTGCTGGAGAAGGCTCGCGTCATCTCCCAGCAGCCTCTTGAGCGCTCCTACCATATCTTCTACGAGATGATGTCCGACCAGATCAAGTCACTCAAACGTAAGCATCTTTTTGAATGAGTAATGTATCTGAAACATCCAAGTCTAAATGCCAATAGTCACATCACTTGAAGTGGTCGGTAGAGCGAAGCCCTCGTGTCTTGAAGGGCCGGCGTTCGATCCCCGATGGTCAAGGAAGCAGAATTTGTTAAACTCATCAGACCCCTGAATGTTTCCCAGTGGGCACATTGGGTATTGAGCCAACTGGGTTTACTGTCAATTATCATAGTTAATCATCAGTAGAAAACTGACTTGGAGACATAGTTGTAATCTAACAAATACGTCAAATAGGTTAATTATGTTATACTATGTGAAAATATCTTCTTCAACAGCCATGTGTTATCTCAGTGATGATATCTTCGACTACCACTACGTGTCTCAGGGCAAGGTTACCGTCCCCTCCATTGATGACGCTGAAGATATGCAGTTCTGTCACGTGAGTGTGGTCGTGGGGTCCTGTTATGTGAGTGTGGTCGTGGGGTCCTGTTATGTATGTGGTCGTAGGGTTCTGTTATGTGAGTGTGGTCGTGGGGTCCTGTTATGTATGTGGTCGTGGGGCTCTGTTATGTGAGTGTGGTCGTGGGGTCCTGTTATGTGAGTGTGGTCGTGGGGTTCTGTTATGTGAGTGGGGTCGTGGGGTCCTGTTATGTATGTGGTCGTAGGGTTCTGTTATGTATGTGGTCGTGGGGTCCTGTTATGTATGTGGTCGTGGGGTCCTGTTATGTATGTGGTCGTGGGGTCCTGTTATGTGAGTGTGGTCGTGGGGTCCTGTTATGTGAGTGTGGTCGTGGGGTCCTGTTATGTGAGTGTGGTCGTGGGGTCCTGTTATGTGAGTGTGGTCGTGGGGTCCTGTTATGTGAGTGTGGTCGTGGGGTCCTGTTATGTGAGTGTGGTCGTGGGGTCCTGTTATGTATGTGGTCGTGGGGTCCTGTTATGTGAGTGTAGTCGTGGGGTCCTGTTATGTGAGTGGTCGTGGGGTCCTGTTATGTGAGTGTGGTCGTGGGGTCCTGTTATGTGAGTGTAGTCGTGGGGTCCTGTTATGTGAGTGTGGTCGTGGGGTCCTGTTATGTGAGTGTGGTCGTGGGGTCCTGTTATGTGAGTGTGGTCGTGGGGTCCTGTTATGTGAGTGTGGTCGTGGGGTTCTGTTATGTGAGTGTGGTCGTGGGGTCCTGTTATGTATGTAGTCGTGGGGTCCTGTTATGTGAGTGTGGTCGTGGGGTTCTGTTATGTGAGTGTGGTCGTGGGGTTCTGTCACCTGAGTGGTCGTGGGGTTCTGTTATGTGAGTGTGGTCGTGGGGTTCTGTCACCTGTGTGGTCGTGGGGTCCTGTTATGTGAGTGTGGTCGTGGGGTTCTGTCACCTGTGTGGTCGTGGGGTCCTGTTATGTGAGTGTGGTCGTAGGGTTCTGTTATGTGAGTGTGGTCGTGGGGTTCTGTCACCTGTGTGGTCGTGGGGTCCTGTTATGTGAGTGTGGTCGTGGGGTCCTGTCACCTGAGTGGTCGTGACTCTCAGCACACAATGTAACACAATGCATCACAATTTTTGTCCCTGGGTAATACATGTTATCTTTCAGATTGCTTAATCCCACGAGGTATAGAAAAAGAATATTATCTCCCTCAAACTTTACTGTGACCTGGAGGCTTCCGACGCCTTATCTAGAGATGTGACACATTGTTTCAAAACTACCAGCCTTCAGGTACCTTCAAGACGAATACCCCTAAGCTGTGTGAGGGTCAAAGGTCATGATCAATAATGACCTTTGCTGTGTGGGGAATAATATTCTTTTTCTATAACTTGGAGACATAAACATTCAGAAAATAACATTTACTGCCCAGAGACGAACTATTTTACGTTTCAATGACAGTGGGCATCCTGTCTATCGTTGACAGGAGCCGCGAGGATTCTGTCTATCGCTAGAATATTTAAGTACGTGTCGTCAGTTTGGCAAGATTTAATCTTGATTTACTGTCTTACAGTTGTTGTCAGTTCTGGAGGAATATTCCATAGTTCGCAGTCGTTTGGTCAAAAATACGTAGCGCAGGAAAAGCAATTTATTGACTTATAAATTTCAGGGAGGAAGCATTCGCTTCCGTAGATGCTTTCAAGTTTATTTTCTATATATACTGATGTTCACTCGCTATAATTTCTATTAAATTTGTTAATTTTTCAATCCTGAATAAATTTATGCAATTATGATATAATTGAAATTTCTTCAAATGTACTGTATATATGAAACTTTAAATGTGTTCAAAACATCAGTCATTTCCTTAGTGTGGTAAAATATCTAGCCAGTTTTTAATGGTTATGGACCTATGATGTGCATTCTTCTAAAACATTATCCAAATAATTACAATGTTTTGTCCCTTTAACAGGACGCATTTGATGTGCTTGGCTTTAGTAAGCAAGAAGTTGAGAATGTTTACAAGATCACAGCGGCTGTCATGCACTTCGGCAACATGAAGTTCAAGCAGCGAGGTCGGGAGGAGCAGGCGGAGCCCGATGGAACACAGGTACTCGAGCCAGCAAATAAAAATCTACAAAATATTGCTTTTCGATAGATAGCCATTTCCAAACGTTTGTGAGAAATATAGTCCTTTTGGTGCAAAGAATTTGGTCCTTCGGTTCGTATTAATTCCACCTCTTATTTTTTAGGTTGGCGATATAATTGGGAAATTGCTGGGAGTTGATGGTAACGACCTGTACAGGAACATTACCAAGCCCAAGATCAAGGTCGGCGCTGAGTTCGTTGCTAAAGGAATGAATGTGAACCAGTGTAGTTACTCTGTTGGGGCCCTCGCCAAGGCGCTCTTCGACCGCGTCTTCAAGTTCCTGGTAGCCAAGTGTAACAAAACTCTAGAGACGGGTTTAAAGTCCTCCGTATTCATCGGCGTGCTGGATATCGCTGGCTTCGAGATATTCGACGTAAGATTTTAAGTATTTTAAGTAATAATAGTTAAATTGTGTTGATCTTTCTCATTATAATCAATTCTTCGCTTAATGCTTTCTAAAGTTTCCTGTAATGTTGATGATTCTTTGTATATGTTTTTCATCGGCAGTTCAACAGCTTCGAGCAGATCTGCATCAACTTCTGTAACGAGAAGCTGCAGCAGTTCTTCAACCATCACATGTTTGTGCTGGAACAGGAGGAGTACAAGAGGGAAGGTATCAACTGGGTCTTCGTCGACTTCGGTATGGACCTGCAGGCCTGCATCGAGCTCTTCGAGAAGGTAAATATTCATGTACTTTGCTCATTGTGCATGATGTTTATTGCAGTCCGCATCTACTGATCATCGGGTGTTATTATAATGGTCCAATACAGCGAGTAGTGTTGATAATTTGTGAAATATAATTTAATATTTATTTCTTGTACTATCTTTCATCATCATTCCAACAGAAAATGGGTCTGCTCTCCATCCTGGAAGAGGAGTCTATGTTCCCCAAGGCTACCGACAAGTCCTTCCAGGAGAAACTGAACGTCAACCACCTCAACAAATCTTCAGTGTTCATCAAGCCCAGATCACCCAAACCAGGCGAGGCCGAAGCCCACTTCGCCATCGTTCACTACGCTGGGACAGTGAACTACAACCTGAGTGGCTGGCTGGAGAAGAACAAGGATCCCCTCAACGACACCGTCGTCGACCTGCTCAAGAAGTCCGCCAACGAACTCACTGTCACAATCTTCACTGACCATCCCGGCCAGTCTGGTAGTGATGCCAAAGGTACATTGATACTAGTAATGTACAACATTAACTTATTTGTTTTTTCAAAAACTAAACATATTATAAAACTAGATGGTCTAATGTATCTAGGAATGTCGAATGTAGACTTTCCTAAATGTATTAGGCTTGATACATTAACATTTTGAAAACTTGTATACAAAATGTATTTTTACAGGTGGCAAGAAATCCGGAGGCTTCAAGACAGTGTCGTCTGGATACAGGGTGTGTATATTTCAGTCTTATACTTACAAGCTGTATTAAGTTATACATTTGCATACAGTAGCAGTTGTTTCATTAAATTAGTTAATATTAGCCAGAAATAGGTCAGGCGTTGCTTGTGTTAGACATTTATTAGGAGAAGTAATCTCTCTTTGTTGTAAGACAATGATTTGGCTCATTGACTTTAGTCGCAATGTGAATCTCATTGTCATTATTCATAATTGATATATGTCGCAGTTTAGGAGTTAATACATCTTCAAGTCTTCAAACAGACTTATAACTTTATAACCAAAAGATCTGAGTGTCAAAATAATGTAGATTGACGACGAGAAAACATTATATTGCAAATTGTTGACCAGAACACACACTAGAAATTGACAAAATCAATCGACTTGAGAATGGTCCAGGACGGACCGAAACGTCGTCGTCCCTTCAATTTCTAGTGTGTGGTCTGGTCAACATACTTCAGCCACGTTATTGTGACTCCTCGCCTGCATTATATTGCAACTTCACCTCCCTCCCCCCATCAGGACCAGCTCAACAACCTGATGAGGACCCTCAACGCCACTCATCCCCACTTCATCCGATGCATCGTCCCCAACGAGACCAAGTCCCCGGGTAGGTAGCCTCATATAAACACAGTACCGTCCCCAACGAGACCAAGTCCCCGGGCAGGTAGCCTCATATAAACACTGTATCGTCCCCAACGAGACCAAGTCCCCGGGTAGGTAGCCTCATATAAACACTGTATCGTCCCCAACGAGACCAAGTCCCCGGGCAGGTAGCCTCATATAAACACTGTATCGTCCCCAACGAGACCAAGTCCCCGGGTAGGTAGCCTCATATAAACACTGTATCGTCCCCAACGAGACCAAGTCCCCGGGCAGGTAGCCTCATATAAACACTGTATCGTCCCCAACGAGACCAAGTCCCCAGGTAGGTAGCCTCATATAAACACAGTATCGTCCCCAACGAGACCAAGTCCCCGGATAGGTAGCCTCATATAAACACAGTATCGTCCCCAACGAGACCAAGTCCCCGGATAGGTAGCCTCATATAAACACTGTATCGTCCCCAACGAGACCAAGTCCCCGGGTAGGTAGCCTCATATAAACACAGTATCGTCCCCAACGAGACCAAGTCCCCGGATAGGTAGCCTCATATAAACACAGTATCGTCCCCAACGAGACCAAGTCCCCGGGTAGGTAGCCTCATATAAACACAGTATCGTCCCCAACGAGACCAAGTCCCCGGGTAGGTAGCCTCATATAAACACTGTATCGTCCCCAACGAGACCAAGTCCCCAGGTAGGTAGCCTCATATAAACACTGTATCGTCCCCAACGAGACCAAGTCCCCGGGTAGGTAGCCTCATATAAACACAGTATCGTCCCCAACGAGACCAAGTCCCCGGGTAGGTAGCCTCATATAAACACTGTATCGTCCCCAACGAGACCAAGTCCCCGGGTAGGTAGCCTCATATAAACACAGTATCGTCCCCAACGAGACCAAGTCCCCAGGTAGGTAGCCTCATATAAACACTGTATCGTCCCCAACGAGACCAAGTCCCCGGGTAGGTAGCCTCATATAAACACTGTATCGTCCCCAACGAGACCAAGTCCCCAGGTAGGTAGCCTCATATAAACACTGTATCGTCCCCAACGAGACCAAGTCCCCGGGTAGGTAGCCTCATATAAACACTGTATCGTCCCCAACGAGACCAAGTCCCCAGGTAGGTAGGCTATAGTTCCATGTCGCCTTTAATGGCCATACATAATATTGAGTAGAAATTAATTGACTTTTGAGTGGTATTATATTATTACGTAATTAGTGGCTTTGAAATAAATGGAAAATATCTTGGCTGATTTTGCGCAAAGTTCAGATGTAAAATTGTTGTGATTGGAAAGTTTCATAATGAAAATCTCGTCAATCATTCCTCCTGGATGTTGGTGTGGCTGTAAACAACTGGAATAAGGATATGTGGGTTTCCTCCAACAGGTGTGATTGACGCGGGTCTTGTCATGCACCAGCTAACCTGCAACGGTGTGCTTGAGGGCATCCGTATATGTCGTAAGGGCTTCCCCAACAGGATGGTCTACCCTGACTTTAGGCACCGGTGAGTCCACTACTTACAGATGGAGAAAGAGAGAGAAATAGAGGTTCTGATACTGGAATTATCTTCGATAATTTTAGCACAATGTTTGCCTAGTTAGTGTAAACAAGTAGCAACAGTTCCCCACAGATTTATAGTATACATTACAATTGTTTTAGCCACAAGTATGGAATCGTTTGCATCTGCTCTTGATAATAATTAAATACTGTTGAGAGTTAAAGGTTCTTTTTTCTCACTGCAATTGGCCAAACACCTGATGTAAACACAACTTACAGGTGGTGTGGTCTGTCAGGGTCAACTCATCCACAAACAGGACAAAGTTTTCAGTACTCTAATCAAACATAACGATTTTGAAAGCAGAATTTTACATTTATTGCCATTATTCGACAAGGTGGGCGAATGTAGAATTTAAAATATGCATTTATTCAGAATATTAATAAGTAGCTCTTAAGTCGGTAAGTTTAGAGTCCGGTAAAGTATTTAACCTTACAGGTTCATTCATCTTGCCAGTATATCCAGTGGGCATCTGAGAGACTTCTTCATCTTGCCATCTAGCGAGTTTGTTTATAAATGTACCAGCATTTTGGTGTTGGTTTTCCGACAAGAAACAAATCACTTGCCACCTGTGCTTCCTTAGATAAATGGATATAGAGCGCATCACTGACTAACACCCCTTCCTTAGCTACAAGATCCTGGCCTTCAGGGAGATAGCGGAGGTCTGCGACGACAAGAAGGCCGTGAAGGCTTGCTTCGACAAGGCTGGACTGGACGAGGAGCTGTACCGCTTGGGCAACACCAAGGTCTTGGAGAACAGTTTAAAGATTTATCACCTGAATATTTTCGACTCTATATCTCCTTTATATCTGAGTGCAATGCCTCTATACTCATACTGAGCCTCTCAAGTGCACGTCTGAAAGAGGAGAAGCCTCCTTAAAAGTTAAACTTCGAGTGAACATCCTATTTTTATAGAAGTTTCCATTTCTCTTCAACCTCTAACAGGATTGTACTCCAAGTGAGGTCCTCTGCTCTTCTGATTGTTTCCTCCTAGTGAGACGCATCTCTCACCTCTCAGTACCTGAGTGTTTGCCCGCATGGTTAAGGGAAGACTACCTTGAGGTTGTTTACCCCTGCTGATGGTCAAGATTGCCACAACCCATCTCGACTTCACTCATAGTGATGCATGTCCTTGCACTATGCCAGTATGTTATATGCAAAATGGTTGAGGTAATTTAGTGTTTCAGTAATGTTGCATGATTCGGGTGATAGTTGATTTGTAAAATGAGACAATGAAGTTCGAGAACAATGCCCTTTGAGCTACCTCAACCCTCCCGGAGTATTTAGGAAGTAGAATCTTAACATACATCTTCTATACTGGTGTATTTCTTCACTACACTCGACCACTACGCACGATATTCGTGTGTACAGGTTCCTGAGCCTATTGGGCTCTATCAAATCTTCATTTGAGACTGGTTATGGAGTCAGCCTCCACCACATCACTTCCTAGTGCATTTCATTTGTTAACTACCCTGCCACTGAATTTGTATTTTTATCTAATGGCCCTGTGGATCATTTGAGTACTCAGTTTCAACCCCTGTGTGGGGGTTGAAACTCGAGCAAAGGTTCGAGGACGAGGTTTGCTCGTTTAACGAATGTTGTGTGTTTTTTTTTGTGTGTGTGTGTGTGTTATTTTTCCATAAATCAATATGTTATTCACAGTACACTGACACTAGTACACACACACATTTTAACATTGCGAGAACGTCAAAAAATACCTTCCGTTATTTCGCTGACAACATCCTCGACAGGTGTTCTTCCGAGCCGGCGTTCTGGGCACCCTGGAGGAGATCCGCGACGACCGCCTCAACAAGATCATCACGTGGTTGCAGGCCTGGGTTCGAGGCTACCTCAGCCGTCAGCGCTACCAGAAGCTACAACGGCAACGCGAGGCCCTCGTCAACATCCAACACAACCTGCGAAGGTTCCTCAAACTGCGCAGCTGGGCGTGGTTCGAGCTGTGGCAGAGGGTGAAGCCGCTCCTCAACCTCACGCGCCTCGAGGACCAGATGCGGGCACTTGAAGAGAGAGCCTGTAAGGCTCAGGAAGACTACGAGAAAGAGTTGAAACTTCGTCAAGAATTCGAGGCTGCGAATATTGTGCTTCTCCAAGAGAAGAGTAGTCTATTTCTCGCTCTGGAGTCCAGTAAGGGCAGCCTGGCGCAGTTCCTCGACCAGCACTCGAAGCTACAAACTGAGAAGGTCCAACTTGAGGCCATGTTATCTGTAAGTACGAAAATTACCAACTTATTATTTGGTGCAAAATTACTTAAATACCAATTTGCCACACTGAACAGCCTGGTTTACAATGAACGTGTAGACAATGTAGAGACATATTAATATCTATAAAATAGAACGTTTCGTCTAAGAATGAAGGCCAGATGCTTGGGGCTTGCCTCATGAAATTTTGCAAGATGACTAGTGAGTATTAGGGGACTGTCAAAGGCACGTGGTGGTGGACCCCATTGCCTCTCTTTTATGAGGGGTTGAGCTTCCATGGCGACCCCCGTGAAGGAGGTGGAGATGAAATTGTCAATTCTAGGTCATAGAATTTTTCATATGTTAATAATATTACAGATATTGACATGCAAAACGCATATTTTGATGTCAGATTCGCATTATGAGGGCTCGCAACCTTGAGGTTGACCCGGGCACTGCCGGAAACCTCATCTAGTTACTGTAATTCTATTCATGTAGAAAAATATACTAAATTGCAGGACTATTAATGTTTCATAATGGACTAGGTTTCATTTGGAAATTTCCTTTAATATATGATGTTATAAATTACAAGTCACTTCTATTGATAGCTATTTAACATCACTGAATTCAACTGATTGCAATTAACTTGTCAAATTTAATAATATTAACCAACGAACTTTTTTCATGAAACCTCAAGAATGCAGTTTTAGAATGTGAAATATGATTAGCGGCTTTAATACACATTATTTTATCCCTACTTTAAACTCCTTTAAACATGAGAGTATCATATTCTTTACACATATCCTTTACATACACCTGAGGAACATATATCCTTTAAATATTTATGGGAGCTACTTATACTGCTATTGGTAACAAAAATGTATCTGGTTTAGGAAACGAGCGAACGGCTTCAGGGAGAGGAGGAGGCCCGCAGTCAGCTGACCAAAGGCAAGAAAGCCGCGGATCAGGAAGTGGACAACTTGAAGAAGGAAATTGAGGATCTGGAGCTGACCATTCAGAAACTGGAGCAAGAGAAGGCCAGCAAGGATCACCAGATTCAGAACCTGAATGAAGAGATCACGCACCAAGAAGAGATGATCAGCAAGGTGAACAAGGAGAAGAAACACTTGCAAGAGTGCAACCAGAAGACGGCAGAAGACGCCCAGGGCGTCGAAGACAAATGCAATCACCTCAACAAGGTGAAGGCTAAACTCGAGCAGACACTTGACGAGCTCGAAGACTCCCTGGAGCGGGAAAAGAAATACCGCGCTGACATTGAAAAGGCCAAGAGAAAAGCGGAAAGCGACCACAAACTCGCCCTGGAAGCCGTTGCCGATCTGGAGCGTAACAAGAGAGAGTTAGAACAGGCCATCGAGCGCAAGGACAAGGAATTCGCTTCTCTAGCCAGCAAGCTTGAGGATGAGCAGAGTCTCGTCTCCAAGATTCAGAGACAAGTCAAAGAACTGCAGTCCCGCATCGAGGAGCTCGAGGAGGAGATTGAACACGAACGCCAAGCCCGCGGCAAGGCAGAGAAGGCGAAGAGCAATTTGGCGCGCGAGCTGGACGATCTGGGCGAGCGCCTGGAAGAGGCTGGTGGAGCCACCGCCGCCCAAATTGAACTCAATAAAAAACGTGAAGCTGAGCTAGTAAAACTGCGTCGAGATCTGGAGGAGTCTAACATACAGCACGAGTCTTCCTTGGCGCTTCTCCGCAAGAAACACCACGACGTCGTAGCGGAAATGTCCGAGCAGATCGACCTTCTCAATAAGACGAAGGCCAGGTGAGTGTCTCAACCTTGCCGTCGCTAGACATAATCAATGATGCAAACATGACTACACACAAAATGTAAATATAGTTGCAATAATATGTATAAATCATGAAAACTGTCATTCGACCAATATGTAAGTCTGATATAATTACCAGCCTAACTATCAAGCAGTAAGTCCTCCACCGTTTCCTTCTTTACACAGGTGGGCGGATAACTTCAGACTTGTCAGCAGGCTTAGAGCTTTCCAGTCCCACAGCTTATCTTAACCTAACCCCCTCCTGTTATCTTTTCCCTGGAATATGACCCACTTATAATTTTACAACCAGATCCCTCAGTTACTGCTGGGCGAATAGGGGTCAGCAGTTAAGACTCAGTGCCCAGTGGATTAATTCTTAACTGTTCACTGCTGTTCAAGCAGCAGGTCCTTGTTATTGTAGTGGGCACGAGATGCACTCACATAACAAGACTGTATTCAGGGCATGTTGAGTTCAGGCCCTGAGTGGTTCAGGCCTTGAGTGGTTCAGGGCCTGAGTGGTTCAGGGTCTGAGTGGTTCAGGCCTTGAGTGGTTCAGGCCTTGAGTGGTTCAGGGCCTGAGTGGTTCAGGGCCTGAGTGGTTCAGGGCCTTGAGTGGTTCAGGCCTTGAGTGGTTCAGGCCCTGAGTGGTTCCGGGCCTTGAGTTGTTCAGGCCTTGAGTGGTTCAGAGCCTGAGTGATTCAGGGCCTGAGTGGTTCAGAGCCTGAGTGGTTCAGGCCTTGAGTGGTTCAGAGCCTGAGTGGTTCAGGCCTTGAGTGGTTCAGAGCCTGAGTGGTTCAGGGCCTGAGTGGTTCAGGGCCTGGGGTGTTTAGGTCGAGGAGTTTAGGGCCTGAGTAGTCAATGAAAGTGGGTTCGATTCCAACGTACAGCCGCAAACCGATTTAACTTGCCTGTGTATCTCCTCTTGGAAGTACAACGTCTCCCTCAAACTCCCACACTTCAGAATCACCAAATCACTGTAAAGTTAGAGCTTCCATAACGACTCCAAAAATTACCAACCCTCTTTCGAATAATACATCGTATTTTGACGTATCAATCTTCCTAAGACCAAGAACTGATGTACTAACAACCACAGCGGCTCGCAAAAGTGACGCGATATCCCGTTTTCTATACGTGGGTCATCGGTTAGGTTAGGTTATCTTGAGGTTATCTTGAGATGATTTCGGGGCTTTTAGTGTCCCCGCGGCCCGGTCCTCGACCAGGCCTCCACCCCCAGGAAGCAGCCCGTGACAGCTGACTAACACCCAGGTACCTATTTACTGCTAGGTAACAGGGGCATTCAGGGTGAAAGAAACTTTGCCCATTTGTTTCTGCCTCGTGCGGGAATCGAACCCGCGCCACAGAATTACGAGTTACGAATTACGAAATTGTATCAATACACAACAATCAAGTTTATTTACTCTGATATCCTGTATAATTATCATGCGAAATTATCTTTATTTTCTAAATAATTAATAATCGACTGTTATTTTCTTCTGTGTCACAGGAACGAGAGGGACAAAGCCGCCTTGAAGCGTGAAGCTGACGATGCTAAAGCTTCTATGGACAGCCTGTCTCGTGACAAGGTAAGCTATATTATCTTGAGGTTATCTTGAGATGATTTCGGGGCTTTAGTGTCCCCGCGGCCCGGTCCTCGACCAGGCCTCCACCCCCAGGAAGCAGCCCGTGACAGCTGACTAACACCCAGGTGCCTATTTTACTGCTAGGTAACAGGGGCATTCAGGCAAAGAAACTTTGCCCATTTGTTTCTGCCTCGTGCGGGAATCGAACCCGCGCCACAGAATTACGAGTCCTGCGCGCTATCCACCAGGCTACGAGGTCCCAACTCCCATATTAACTTTGACTTTTTTACAGCCAAGGCAAATGATTTTTATTTCTAAAAGTTATGGGTTGGTTTCAACTGTATTGATTGGGGTCAGAAATATTATTCGAAGCAACTTATTTAAATCATTACTTGCTGGACTATACAGGTGTACCGTAGTCTAAATCAAACTTACATTCGTGAGACAAAGTGATTAACATTTAGTTTACAATTTGAAAGGTGATATATATATTAGAGAAATAAATTAGCTGATCTCACAACACAACATACAATATTGGCTTTAATACTGCCTGTGATAGCCAGTTTGACTGACTCATAACTCTCTCAAAGAATGGATTAAAACAGATAGCAAATAATATAGGGCTAAAAAGCAGAGCCTTTTTATAGCCATTTTTTGGGAAAAAATATTCATTACTCTATTTCACATGTAATTTGCATACCTGATGAGAAATATATAGATATCTAGCGATGTCAGGACATACTTTTCTTCTTAGTAATTCTCTAAAGCGTCTGGTGTATTCAACTTCGTCAAGAATTTTTTTGAGCATCCAGAAAAAGAGAGAGAGAGAGTAGAGAGCTACTTTGTGAGTCGCAATACTGATCAGTTTCCGCCGGCACGAAACATCAGAGCATCGTTGAGTAGCCAGTTTTGGATGCAAACTGAAAGCCATAAGTGTTTAGTTCGTTAGCTATAGAAAGCCACTGAGTACATAATCAAACTGTTTAATAGTGTGTTTAAGGCAATAGTTCTCTAGTTATCAGAGCGCATACAAGCTGCATGGACTCCAGCGAAGTCCCATCGGGTTGAAACCCTGTATACCCCACAACGTCCAAATGCCAGTACAGTTCCGACACTTCAGACTCAGCCTTCAAAGAGTTGACGTGGGTGCCAGATGGTCTAATTCATGAGGTATCATTCCTTCCCGTTCCTTCTATCCCTTCCATGTACTATATATTTGTACAGGTTTAAGGCTCTCTCTTATGTCCCTTCATCCTTCAGGGATCCGCCGAGAAAACCTGCAAACAGCTCCAGTTGGAGGTGACTGAGGTCCAGGCCAGACTCGACGAGGCGAGTCGTACCCTCAACGACTTCGATGCTGGCAAGAAGAAACTCTGCGTCGAGAACGCCGATCTCCTGCGGCAGCTGGAAGAAGCGGAGAGCCAGCTTGGCCAGCTTTCTAAACTGAAGCTATCGCTTGCCAACCAGCTCGAGGACACACAGAAGCTGGCCGACGAGGAAAGCCGGGTAAGTAGGCCTCCTGAGCCCAGCCAGTCTACCGCACGAATAACTTGGTACTTACCAGTGTTTAAACACTAATTGTACCGTCAGGGATGGTCCAATGGTTAGCGTCAGCGGCTGTGATTCTCTCGGACGCGGGTTCGAGTCCCCTTTAAAGCTCCAACGGATTTTTACACTGATTAGTATTAATATCTTTATTGACAACATTTATAAACAATATTGCCTAACTGCAGTAATTCAATTAGGTCTTATTGCAGTGAGGAAGTTGCTCGTATTCATTGCCACACATTACAGACGATCATACATTAGACAATAGGCCTAAATGATAGATTTAAAAACATATTTCATGAGGTCACAATTTACTACATCAGATATTATACATATTTTAATTTTCGAATTTGTAAATGCAACTTTGTATTGTTCACTACATCAGAGGAGAGGGATGGAATCATAAGAGATGTGGCTTAAAAAGCTTTTCCCTTTCATATTCTCCATTTTTCCAATTCTTTCCTCTTTAAATAGGACAAGCAAATTTAGGCTAAATTGTTAGGATTTCTTGCAATATACCAGATTCAATGAAATAGTTACCTAGTTGATGTATAACAGGCCAGGAGGTCTAAAATCTTTCACAGTTTCACATTCAATATTGTAGTGTTCAAGCCAATATCTTAATGGTTTGCCACAGTTTACAAGTTGAATATTCTGGTGAGTGAATGAATATACTCAGCCTCACTAACCTGCCAGATGGGCCTATAGCCGAGGCGAATTACCTCAATGACTACATCACATTGCCTGGTCCGGCTACTGTGCTGACCATACAAATACCTGTTATTACAAAAGTTGTCATAGCTTTTAATATTGCAACTTTCAGGTCTCTGGGCATTTCTTGGTTCTTCTGAGTCTGAGGTAATAATTTTAATTTGTTTGATTTTATTAATTGCATTGGATAGTCCAATGTCACATTTTATATTTTCTTTCCTGCAAGCTTCATTGGCCAATTAGTCTACAAAATCATGTTTCTAACTCCAACATGGGATGGGATCCTACACAAATTTTATACAAAAGTTATTATCCTTAGCAAAATGCACACTCCATTTAATATTACAAGCTACTTCAGACTTTAATGGTCACGGGTTATTTAAAGACTGCAGTAAGCACTTTCAGAGTCACAAAATACCACTCCATCACTATTGACATGACCTCAGGTCAACGGTGCTCAGTGGCTAGATGACCCAACAGCTCAGTTTGTGTCGTGCTTGCCCAGTCGTTCACGCTCTGCATGATCGATTGAATGACCAGTTCATTCCCTTTATATACTACACATGCACAACCTGCTCTACCTGTGCCCAGCTGCATAGAACCATCGCTGAGAGCATAGCTTTCAGCATAGCATAGCTATGCTGAAAGTTTAGCGTTCAGATGGTTTATTTTGACGATGACTGTCAATAGCTTCTACTGTTGTGGATCTCATAGATTCACTGTTATTGGCTTGCTTTAAGCTGATGGGTGTATAGTGTATGGTGACCTACACATCTTTCCAAGAGTAAAATAGTTAACAATGTTATCAGGCTTAAGAGACACGTTGAGTTTCTTAAGATTATTAGCACAACAACTGAGCCACACAGGTGGGCAAAGACAAACTATTTAGCACGGGTGGAATACGAACAAGGGGACACGGGTAGAAACTTAAAACCCAAATGAGCCACAGAGACATTATCAATTTTTGTTCAGTGTCAGAGTAGTTAACAAATGGAAGTATTAGGCAGTGATGTGGTGGAGGAAGACTCCATACACAGTTTCAAATATAAATTTGATAGAGCCCAATAGGCTCCAAAATCTGTACACCAGTTGATTGACAGTTGAGAGGTGGGACCAAAGAGACAAAACTCAACCCCTGCAAACACAACTAGGTGAGTACAATACGTGGAGTTTATAAACACTTATGATAACGATATAAATGATAATGACGATAAATTTAGAGTTTAATAGCTCCTTACAACCACAGGAACGAGCGACGCTACTTGGCAAGTTACGGAACCTGGAGCACGATATAGATGGTCTCCGGGAGCAGCTTGAGGACGAGAGCGCCGCCAAGGCTGACGTCCAGCGGTTATTGTCCAAGGCCAACGCTGAAGCCTTGATGTGGCGCTCGAAGTACGAATCCGAAGGAGTTGCTCGAGCCGAGGAGCTAGAGGCGGCGCGTCTGAAACTTGCTGCTCGTCTTGAAGAAGCTGAATCCCAGATTGAGCAGCTGAATGTCAAGAATATGCAGCTGGAGAAAGGTAAACAGCGAGTCTGCACAGAGCTCGAAGACATGCAAATCGCCACTGAACGCGCCCAAACTCTGGCGAACGCCGCTGAGAAGAAACAAAAGAACTTCGACAGGATCATCGGCGAATGGAAATTAAAAGTAGACGATCTCTCAACGGAACTTGACGCCTCACAGAAAGAATGCCGCAACTACTCTACGGAACACTTCCGCGTCAAGACGGCTTACGAGGAGTGCCTCGAGAACCTCGACTCCGTCCGCCGCGAGAACAAGAACCTCAGCGATGAGATTAAGGACCTCATCGACCAGCTCGGAGAGGGCGGCCGATCTCTTCACGAAGTTCATAAGACCGTCAAGCGTCTGGAGATCGAGAAGGAGGAGCTCCAGTCTGCCCTTGAAGAGGCTGAAGCCGCACTTGAGCAAGAGGAAAACAAGGTGCTTCGGGGACAGCTTGAGCTGAGTCAAGTCAGACAGGAGATTGACAGGCGCATCGGCGAGAAGGAAGAGGAGTTTGAGAACACTCGGTGAGTTCTATAGTTTCATCATAATTATCAACAAAATCATTAATACCTTCAACAAAATCATCATTATCATCAACAAAGTCATCATTATCAACAAAATCATCATCATTCTTATCCCGTGTCCCATTTTTATGGAGTTCGCTATCAACTTCTCTTGCAACCTGCTCATTCCATCAAGCAGTTCCTCCCATTCGTCTACAGTCTGTGCAACCTGGCAGACACTTTCTGGCCAATTTCAACTAATTTTTTTTCCTGTGTACTTGTGCCTGTTAAACAAGGGAACCTTGTTTAATTGTAAGGGGGGTCTGGTTTAGTTTTATGGAGCCTGGTTTGGGTCTTCGAAGCCTGGTTTGGGTCTTTGAAGCCTGGTTTGGGTCTTCGAAGCCTGGTTTGGGTCTTTGAAGCCTGGTTTGGGTTCATGGAGCCTGAACAGGTAGAGGCTGCACATATATTGCGAAGACAAGAGAAATATGTTGTAATTAATGTTTATAACAAATACCAATGCCTGATCATTTTGACTATCCTTTTTTTTTACTTTCCAGAAAATGCCATCAGCGCGCTATTGATTCTATGCAGGCTTCCCTTGAAGCTGAAGCCAAGGGCAAGGCCGACGCTCTTCGCCTGAAGAAGAAGCTGGAGTCCGACATTAACGAACTGGAAATCACTCTTGATCATTCTAACAAGGCGAACTTTGAACTCCAGAAGCACATCAAGAAGCTCCAGGTTGAGATGAAGGATCAACAAGTCCTAATTGAGGATGAACATCGCTTGTCTTCTGAGTACCGCGAACAGCATAGTATTTCAGAGCGTCGCGCCAATGCCCTCCACGCGGAACTCGAAGAGTCGAGGAGCCTCCTGGAACAGTCTGATCGCGGTCGTCGGTACGCTGAGTGTGAGCTTAGTGACTGCCAGGAACAACTGAGTGCCCTCACCGCTCAGAACAACTCTCTCACTGTAGTTAAGAGGAAGCTGGAAAGCGAAATACAGACCATTCATGTAAGTAGTAATTTTGGTTCCTACTTAATGCCATACCAGTATTCTCAAAACCAAGTTATATGATTAAAATCTTTTAAAAATGCACATGTATCATTGCAGTATTTTAAGCAGTTTTATAATACCATACAGAAAGACCTGCATAGAATCTGTTATTGATATATATCTACTCTGTTCCAAAGGCTGACCTAGACGAGATGCTGAACGAGGCCAAGAACTCCGAGGAGAAGGCCAAGAAGGCCATGGTTGACGCCGCGCGCCTGGCTGACGAACTCCGCGCGGAGCAGGAACACGCCCAGACGCAGGAGAAGATGCGCAAAGCCCTAGAGCTAACCGTTAAAGAGCTGCAAGCCCGACTGGAGGACAGTGAAAGCAATGCTATTAAGAACAACAAGAAATCTATGGGGAAGTTGGAAGTTCGCGTTCGTGAGCTGGAAAGCCAGCTAGACGAGGAGGCCCGCCGTCACTCTGATGCCCAAAAGAACCTGAGGAAGTGTGAGAGGCGGATGAAGGAGCTCACCTTCCAGTCCGACGAGGACAAGAAGAACCACGAGAAGATGCAGGACCTGGTGGACAAACTGCAACAGAAGATCAAGACCTACAAGCGACAGATCGAAGAGGCCGAAGAAATCGCCGCCCTGAACTTGGCCAAATACCGCAAAGCCCAGCAGGAACTAGACGAAGCTGAAGAACGCGGTCTCGGCCCCGCGGTGCAGACAACCACTAACCTGATGGTGTAAACGTCGATCAACGATTGCATCTTCATATTCCAAACCTCAGGATTTTTGTAATGAATTGCTAACACGTTCTTTCAACGTAATGATGAAGCCCGGATAAATGAAACAAAAATTTGTATTACTTTATTAGAAACTGTAACTGAGTAAACGAATCTTTGTTTACATTTTGTTTATGCCAGAAATTAGAATATTGATAATATCAGACCACAAATTAATTCACAAAGCAAAGTAGCAGTAATTCATGACCATAGCATTATGGGGCCAGGTTTTACAGTTATATGTGGGCATTTCAGTTGAGTAATTCTGTAATGAGTGACATATATTTTTTAAGTTGACTTTTACTCACGTAGAAAATATACATCTCATTTGAATGTAATTAATATAATTAAATATTCCCTGACATCAATCTGGAAAATAATTCATAGAAGAAATACTCGAATATTATTTACAATTTATTCTTATTTCAAATTGAAAAATAATTTGTAAAAGAAAATGTAAATATCTTCACTATATTTCTTATGAGCCTCTCCACTTGAGTTGAAAAATTAACTTTCCAATTTTAATTTTAACGTTTTATATGGTTTGCATCACGTCCCCCCATCTCCCCCCCCCCTGGCAACCCAGCCAAGGGACCCCAGTACGTCCCCGGAGGACCCCAACTCACCGTTGGACCCCACGAGAGTTATGGAGTAGGGCTGAGATCCCCCTTTTCTCATTTCGCCAAATACTTGCTTTTCTTCCTCTTGTAGGTTCCTCAGGCTTCAACACAGTCGTAGAACATAGCACTCCTGGTTGCAATTCTTTTACCATGTCGTGACTCTTTCTACCCTCTCCTTCTTTCCTCCCCCTTTCTCCCAATCTTCTTCCCCTCTCTCTCCATTCTCCCACCCTCTACTTTTCTTCTCCATCTCTCACTTCCCCTCTTATCAAACTTTCCATTTCTCGTCCTCTCTTCAATCATCGCTCAACCGCCCCGCATTTTCCTTCTGTCTCTCGCAGATAAAATATAATGCAGAACTAAAACTACTAAATAAGTCTATGGATATCACAACCAATGTTTCAAACTTGTCTTCGTTAAAATCTGACAGGGAAGGAAAGAAGGAAGGGTTAGATGCCGATATTTCTTAAAGTATGGCACTGGAGCCGACCCCGACTGACCTATGACACTCCTATATCCCACACGCTTAATGTGCAAAAGTTGGGTGAGACTAGCCCCAAGCGTCTGACCTCCATCCTTGGACAGACACACTTTCTCTTAAAGATATTGATTAGGGTACTCTAACCTGTAATGTCACACGTGTATACAGATGGAAGATGTGAGGTAGACACGGAACCAACGGGGAGGTTATATGCCCTTATTGCCTTCCATAACTGAGTATGGCGTCTTCTGTTGAGTATGATGTTGGCACTGTGAGTCTCAACTGGTCTCGGGAACTGCCCAAATGTCCGGTGATTACACATTCTAACACTATGTCTGCGGTGTGCAAAATCCGATCTAGTTTTGTCAAACATTCGTCACAAGATCCTCCTGAGAGGAGGAAGAAAATTATTGCTCATATAACAATATATACCAAATAACTAAATGAAAAAATATTATATATATAAACAGGCTCGCTGACATACGAATTAATACTGGCAGAGGTGTTTCAGTAGACTACGGCAGCTACAGAGTTTCGTGACAATTGATTTAATTCTTAGTTCAGAAAACAGGATAATCTTTATGAATAATTTACTTTATCACTTTGGCAATTATTCACATGCTACGCAATAATTAAACATAAATATCATTATCACACATATATATATATATATATATATATATATATATATATATATATATATATATATATATATATATATATATATATATATATATATATATTCAGGTAAGGTACATACATACAAGAGATTTTACATAAATTGAACGATTTATAGATGGAGCTAGTACATACAATGCCTAAAGCCACTATTACGCAAAGCGTTTCGGGCAGTAATAATAATAAGTTCAGGAACTGAATCCCAAAATTAATTTAGCTATAAGTAAGTTACAGCATTGATATACCAGTTGCAATATATATATATATATATATATATATATATATATATATATATATATATATATATATATATATATATATATATATATATAATATTATATCGTGACAGTGATCGTACGTGCCTCACAGGTGTGCAGGCCCCCCATGCAGGGGACTTTTTTTTGGCAGTCCCTATATGTGCGACAGGCACACGTCTTGATCTGAAGCAGCTCCGTATTGCAGTCGCTTTCTGCCTTGCTGCCCCTATCCACACTGTTCATAGGTGTATTTGCGGTGAGGCAGATACAGACGAATATGGATTGCATGGCCTACACTGGAAAGTCAGGCAGTTGGCACTCACGATGCGACGAAGTCAATGACATTAAGAGGAGCCTTGCCTCTGCCCAGTGTCCAGCAGAGAGAGAGAGAGAGCCTCAAAATTTTATTTAACCGTAACTCTGTTAGCTTTGCTGACCGACCAGATGGAATCACACTGCACCCTTGGAAAAATTTCAGACAATTGGCATGGGACTATACTTGCATATCCGTCCTTGCTACCACATACATCACCCTCTCTGTCAGCCAAGCTGGAGCTGCTTGGCCGACAGACAGAGAAAGAGACACGTCAACCAAGTACAGGGAAATAGATCACAAGTACAACTTCGTTCCAATAGAATCACTATTGGAGAGAGTGCAAGGAGGTTTCTTAAGGATCTTGGTTCCAGGCTCATTGAAGCTACAAGGGACCCTAGAGCGGCAAGTTTTCTTTTCCAGCGCCTCAGTGCGGCAGTCCAGAGGGGGAATGCTCACTGCATCCTCCATTCCTGCCCAGCGTCGGAGGAGTGAAGAAATTTACAGCCTCTAGAAAACAGAACTTCCCCTTATATATATATATATATATATATATATATATATATATATATATATATATATATATATATATATATATATATATATATATATATATACATATTTTCTGGATGGAACCGTTTGGCTACATCCACAGGTGCCCGGGTAGACCCGTTCTCTGTTCGTCCACCCTTCAAGTGTCCTCAATTACTGTTAACAACTTTTAATATACACTCGCCAGTACTGAAACCAAACGATTGCATCCAGAATACAAACTGTCATCACTTTTTAAAGCCAATGTCAGTTATTATTTATTTAATTCATTCTGAAGTCTATGAACTTGGGGCATAGCATTTCACATCCACAGACTTCGTGAAGAAGGGACAGTGGGGGCCGTGTCCCCTTTATGTAGGAACTAGGACAATCTCGTCCTTCCTATGATACTACAAAATCATAATTAATCCTGCAAAGTTTAATGAGGCTAGTCCCAAGTGTCTGGTCTCCACCCTCGTACAGACACACGAGGTTCAATATAATGCCTGAGCATGGGTTCACATCCAAATAACTATCGACATAACCACAATATCGAATAAAACCTTGACTTAAATCAAGTCATTATTATATATAATAACATAAAATACCTTGTTTAAGAAAGGTACCATTCTGATTACACAATACGGAAACATTGTCAAATACATCTCTGGGGACGGCCTGTGAATAGGCTTGGAAAGGCAGTAACTTGAACATTATAGACAGAGGTTGGTCAGCCATCCTCAGGTTATGCTTGTACAAGTCACACTCGTCCACTCTCAAGCTTCTACACCTTGAAATACCATGCAGGGGAGGTATTGACGAGTGCACACCTAAAGTACATCAAAACACATATATTGACTGATGGCTAGATATGCATAGCTAGCTCTTATATATGTTCTATTAAACCGTCTTTGTGCTAATTTGCAAAATAGTTCTAAGTAATATAAATTCATTTACCATTATTGGTATTCTGTTGTTGTTTTAGATTCAACTTCTCGGAACAAAACGTTCCAAGTAGCACGGGCTATGGTGAGCCCGTAGTGGACTTACCTGGTACAAAAGCGGGGCTGTGGTGAGCCCGTAGTGGACTTACCTGGCACAGGAGCGGGGCTATAGTGAGCCCGTAGTGGACTTACCTGGCACAGGAGCGGGGCTATAGTGAGCCCGTAGTGGACTTACCTGGCACAGGAGCGGGGCTGTGGTGAGACCGTAGTGGACTTACCTGGCACAGGAGCGGGGCTATGGTGAGCTCGTAGTGGACTTACCTGGCACAGGAGCGGGGCTATGGTGAGCTCGTAGTGGACTTACCTGGCACAGTAGCGGGGCTATGGTGAGCCCGTAGTTTACTTACCTGGCACAGGAGCGGGGCTATGGTGAGCCCGTAGTTTACTTACCTGGCACAGGAGCGGGGCTATGGTGAGCCCGTAGTTTACTTACCTGGCACAGGAGCGGGGCTATGGTGAGCCCGTTGCGGACTTACCTGGCACAGGAGCGAGGTTGTTGGTTTACTTTACACGGATTATTTATCAGTGGTCTGAGCGGGCGGGGGAGAAGCAGCCGGTTAAGTGTGTGGGTGAGCCAACCCCTGTATGGGCAGGCTGCCAGGCCGGTCTTCCGCGTGCCGGGGGGACACCAGCGGTGGAAATAGAGTTAGCTAGGGTGTGGCGGGAGCGTTAGTGAGGGCGCTCCCTTGGTTCTTTTTTTATGGGGGTACAGACTTAAACACATATCTACCCTAAAATGTTTGTTTTGACAGGTCTGTTTAAATACGCCTTATACAAAAATATGAATAGAAAACGGAGATGCCTAGAGACAAATCAGAGGTAGTTTAAGGAATACAACTACAGCAAGTGAAGACATCATCGCCTAGACTGAATGACCATAGTCTGAGCCGAATAAAATCGCCTTCATATCGGGATGGGTTCACCATGCTGAGGGTCCTCGATGAGTATCAAGGGTTAACAAAGCAAAAAGGGTCACTATCCCGAGAGAGAGGGAGGGAGGGAAGGGGATCCTTGGGGAGAGAATTAAGGGCACGCAAGGCCAGACGGGTCATCATAGGGAGTGAAGGACACCTAAGCGCCAAGAACCCACTAGAGAAAAAAGCCCCAATGAGTGGTCCTTGAGGTAAAGGGACCCCCAAAGAGTGGTCCTTGAGGTAAAGGGAGCCCCAATGATAAAAGAGTGGCATTCAGTAGATCGACAGAGCAGAGCTAACGTCAAGTTGGTCCACGAGGTTGAGAAAGTCACCCAGGTCAGGCAACGTCGTAAAGGAGAATTGGTGCCGAAATTAGAGAGGTCATCAAGATCGAAGAAGATCTACTGAGGTTCGAGAAGGCCAACATTGGATATCGAAGCCTGGGATGGCGGGGTCAGAAGGCTCCTGAAACGAGAAGAGCGCCCGAGACAAAAACGTGCCCCAATGAGAGGGACTCGCTGAAGTCGTGAGAGGAGATACTGAAGTAAAAATGACATCCGAAGCGAGTTAGGGGCCCCCTCCCGAGATGAGAGAAGGTCTCCAGCATCCAGAAAAGGCATCAAGGCGAGGAAAAGGATCCTGAGGGGAGTGAGGGCTCCATGGCAAGGGAGAGGGGTTCTGATACCAGGTGGGACCCCAGAAGATGAGGGATAGTCAACGATGTTAAGAATGTAGGGCTTGGTCGAGAGAGTGGAAAAAACTATGTTTCAAAGCCAGCAAGAATAGAAAAGGCAATCGAGGCTAGACATAGCCACTGAGACAAGAGGACCACGAAGGCTAGAGGGCCACCAGGGCTAAACGGGCCACCAGGAATAGAGGGCCACCGGAGGGTAGAGAGTCACTGGCCAGCAACACTCTGAATGTTACAAAAGCCTACATATTCCTACCACAACAGCGTTTGTTTTTGTGGCCATGTTATTCTGGTGGCGCGTGAGCCTCGATCCCCTTGCCAACACTATCCCCGAGCCCTCACCCGGCCTCGTACCGTCTACCATACACGACTGGTCTACGTTCTTGGTGCTGGTTTCCTGCTCCAACTTGTATAGATGGTCCCATGTCTACCACATCCATTATAGTTCTATCCATCCTACCACCACCACCACTCATATGCTGCTTCTACCACCAACCATCCTACCACCACTCATCCTTCATCCCCCGCGTCCTAGTTCAACCAATCCTACTACCATCACCCATCTTACCACCATTCATCTTGTCAGAACCCATACGATCACCGCCTATTCTACCACTGCCTATCCTGATTGTTCAATAAATCCCTGAACTATATGTTTAACTGATCTCTAACCCTGTCTATGGAGGACAGAAGAAAATGTATATACTGCTGGTTAGCATTGTAAATGTGTGGCCACGTTTGTGGTAGAAAAAAAAACTGCCTATCCTACCACCACCACTCATCCTACCACTAGCCATTCTACCAGCAAGATACCACCAATCATAATACTATTACCCTGCCACCATAATTCTACCACCACCCTACCACAGACTACCACTACCACCAAACCACCCTACCACCACCACTCTACCACAAAAAAATATATATTATTACACTCCTACCGATTGATCAACCAACCAGTGTACTTGCTTCCTCTACAGAGTCCAGAACTGAAAAAAGGCCCATATCATCCTCTGGAAGGCTTTGGAAGACTCTGGAGGTGTCTGGAGGACTCTGGAAAACTCTGGAGGACTTTGGAGGACTCTGGAAGACTCTGGAGGCCTCTGGAGGATTCTGGAACACTCTGGAGGCCTCTGGAGGATTCTGGAAACTCTGGAGGCCTCTGGAAAATTCTAGAGGCCTCTGGAGGACTCTGGAAAACTCTGGAAAACTCTAGAGGTCTCTGGAGGACTCTGGAAAACTCTGGAGGACTCTGGAGGACTCTGGAAAACTCTGGAGGCCTCTGGAGGATTCTGGAAAACTCTGGAGGACTCTGGAAAACTCTAGAGGTCTCTGGAGGACTCTGGAAAACTCTGGAGGCCGCTGGAGGCCTCTGGAGGCCTCTGGAAAACTCTGGAAAACTCTGGAAGACTCTGGAGGACACGGGTTTAGCTTACCGACCAACAGACACCGCAACCTGTCGTTGTTTACACAGTGAGGGGAAGGAAATGGAATTATCAGGGTAAAGCGCCAAGCTATTAGACTATATAGCACTTGGAAGGGATCAGGATATGAGCATTTGGGGTGAGACGGTGGGGAGTGGGTGGGGGAGGAATATCACCCAACTACTTGGACGGTCGGGGATTGAGTGCCGACCTGCATGAAGCGAGACCTGTCGCTCTACCGTCCAGCCCAAGTGGTTGGGCACAGTGAGGGGAGCCAAACCCCTCAGTGTTAGATTAATTGATGAAGATTAAGCCACCCAAGAGGTGGCACGGGCATGAATAGCCCGTAACCTCAGTGTTAGCGGTAACGCACTTTATGTTGCAGTAATGCACTTTATGTAGCGGTAACGCGCTCTATGTAGCGGTAACGCCCTTCATGTAGCGGAACGTACAACATCATGGGATGGAGGCTGAAGTGTGGCGGATGAATGTGTGTTGATGGTCTGAGATGATCTACTTGACACACACACTATAGCTGTTTCTTTCCGACCTTGTCTGTGTTCACAATGATCTAAGCTGTGGCGCGGGTGTTGAATACTTTCCATTTTGCACGCTCTATTTATTTTTTGGGAAGGTGAGAACGAATTCCTTAGCACCAGATCCCTTTATAGTGTAAAATGGAGTTAAGAGCCATTTTCTTTAATTCTCTTTTCAGGAGAACATCTATATCTATAAAACAAAATATCTGTTACACACAGAAATCACAATAGCGTGATGCATCAAATGAACAAATCCACAAGGGCCGTGACGAGGATTTGAACCTACGTCCGAGAGCATCCCAGATGCTGCCTTAATCGTAGTCGTAGCTCAGTTGATTAAGGCAGCGTCTGGGATGCTCTCGGACGTAGGTTCGAATCCTCGTCACGGCCCTTGTGAATTTGTTAAAAATATCTTATTTGTCTGGCCGAGAAAGGCTAGACGCTTGGGGCTAGTCTCGTCCCAATTTCCAAGAAAAATCATGGGAAATATGAGATTGACACAGGCCAGTCAGGGTCGGCCCCAGTACCACACTTTAAGAAATATCGACATGTATAGCCACCCCCAAGCAATTTTCATGCAGTCAAGACTGAAATAAAGGTTGTGTTTTCCGTAGACGTATTTAGAATTTCAGTGCTTCACTGTATTACATTTTCTGGTAAAAAGAGAGGAGGGAGGGGGGGAGAGAATAAGAAACAGATAAGGGTAATGTTGGAAGAGGGGTAAAACAGAGAGGAGAAGAAAGGTGGAAGAGGGAAGGAGAGTGGAAGAAGGGAAGAGAGATTGGAAAAGAAGGTTGAGAAAGATAGAAAGAATGGGAATGGAGAAGGAGAGTATCAAGATGTTGAAGAAAAGTTATGAGTAAGGGCTAAGGCAATGTGACTATAGGCTGTGCGAGAGGGATGGGGGGGGGGGGAGAATGAGGAGAAAGATTGAGATAGAGAATAGAGAAAGACAACCATGAGAGGTAGAGCAGGATTAGAGGGGGGAGGGGAATTTAAAAGAGAAGGTGGAGAGCAGAGGGAGGAGAGGAGTGAGAGCGGGATGAAGAAAGATGGAGAGTGGAGAGGAGAGGGGAAGAGAAATGAGAGACGGTGAGGTAGAGACCCGGGCGCCGCTGGGTCCCCACTTAGTAAAAAATATAGAGAAGATTCGGTCAAGAATAATTGATATAACCCTTTCAGTTATATATATATTATATATAATAATTGTGTTTCAGTAAAACAAATGTTTACTTAGATATTTATTGTGATACCTACACTCTATATGTAATACAAATGTGTATAAATGTAATTTATTATGGTTCGAGCTACTTTTTGCGGTTCTAAAAAAGTCAATATTTCGGACAGCAGCTTGCACTGGTTGCATATTAAATACCAACAATTATATGCTGTGTACCTGTTCCTATAATTAAATAAACATATATATGACCAATTAGTACACATTGTACACAATTAGCTGTTTACATAAGCACTAGAAAAGAATCTTTTGACCAGCGCAATATTATAGTTTGTACTGTTCTTGGCGAGTCTTTCCCCCTACTGAATTTTGTGTCCATGGTGGTGGCTTACGCGCGGCCTTCAGCCTCCTCCAGTTCCTGCTGGGCCTTGCGGAACTTGGCCAAGTTCAGGGCGGCGATCTCCTCGGCCTCCTCGATCTGGCGCTTGTAGGTCTTCACCTTCTGTTGAAGGGCGTCCACCAGGTCCTGCATCCTCTCGTGGTTCTTCTTGTCCTCGTCGGACTGGAAGGTGAGCTCCTTGATGCGCCTCTCACACTTCCTCAGGTTCTTCTGGGCATCAGAGTGACGGCGGGATTCGTCATCCAGCTGGCTTTCCAGTTCGCGAACGCGGCTCTCCAGTTTGCCCAAGGCCTTCTTGGTGTTCTTAATTGCGTTAGTTTCGACTTCCTCAAGACGAATCTGGAGCTCCTTGACGGAAACTTCCAGTCCCTTGCGCATCTTCTCCTGCGTCTGGGCGTGTTCCTGCTCCGCGCGGAGTTCGTCAGCCAGGCGCGCGGCGTCAACCATGGCCTTCTTGGCCTTCTCCTCGGAGTTCTTGGCCTCGTTCAGCATCTCGTCCAGGTCAGCCTGTAAATTTTAAATGAAAATATATATATATGTGAAAGATACCACAAACATGCTTCATATGTAAGTGCCATTGAATACACATTATGTGGAAATACACCTGCAATAATGATATTGTCAGTAATATATACACATTAAGCTTACCTGTTCTATTCACAGTGGGTTATTTATGAATTTGAAATATTTTCGTGTATATGTTATTTTGTTGATAATACGAATGTCACAAAAGAACGTAATAGCCCCAAGAGCAAGAGAAACTCACATGCATGGTCTGAATCTCTCCTTCAAGCTTCCTCTTGGCAGCATTGAGGGATCCGTTCTGAGCAGCAAGCCCAGCAATGCTTTCGGTAGCTTCAGCCAGTTCAGCTTCGGCCTGTCGGCGACCACGGTCAGACTGCTCAAGAAGCGTGCGGGATTCTTCCAGTTCTCCGTTGAGGGCGTTGGCCCGGCGTTCAGCAATACCATACTGCTCCCGGTACTCTGAGGCAAGACGCTGTTCTTCTTCAACCCGGATCTGGAGATCCTTAATTTCACCCTGGAGTTTCTTGACATGTTTCTGCAGGTCGGCGTTGGCTTTGTTGGAATGGTCAAGAGCAATCTCCAGCTCGTTGATGTCAGACTCCAGCTTCTTCTTCAGCCGAAGAGCCTCGGCCTTGGCCTTAGCTTCAGCCTCCAGGGAAGCTTGCATAGAGTCGATAGCCCGCTGGTGGCACTTGCTGTCAACATAAGGAAAGGTAAGACATAATATGAACAAGTTTTAATATCCCTACTTTATACTACGTTCCAAGTTAATATTTTGTTCTTATTTAGACTATATTTGTTTGTCAGCCGGAATGTGAACATTCAGTACTGTTAATATTGATAATCATGCATTTTGGTTCGTTCTAACAAAGCTAAGTAGATTCTATTAAACATTTTAAGAAACTCAGTAGATGATACTAAAATTTAGACTGATCTTTTTATAAATTATACCCCTAAAACCATTAACTTTGCTTACCGAGTGTTTTCAAACTCTTCTTCCTTCTCCTGGATACGCCTGTCAATCTCCTGTCGCACTTGGCTGAGTTCCAGCTGGGCACGGAGCACCTTGTTCTCCTCTTGTTCCAAGGCGGCCTCGGCCTCCTCAAGTGCAGCTTGGAGCTCTTCCTTCTCGATTTCAAGACGCTTAGCGTTCTTCTGAATCTCGTGGAGAGTTCGTCCACCTTCACCAATCTGGTCCATCAAGTCCTTGATCTCATCAGCAAGGTTCTTGTTCTCTCGGCGAACAGCGTCCAGCTGCTCGAGATTCTCTTCGTAGGCGGCCTTAATGCGGAAGTGCTCGGTGGAGTAGTTGCGACATTCCTTCTGGGAAGCATCAAGCTCAGCAGCAAGATCGTCGACCTTCATCTTCCATTCTGAGATGATCCTGTCGAAGTTCTTCTGCTTCTTCTCGGCGGCGTTGGCCAGAGCTTGGGCACGTTCGACCTCGATCTGCATGTCCTCGAGCTCGGTGGCAATGCGCTGCCTTGTCTTCTCAAGGGTCATATTTTTAACGTTAAGTTGTTCAATTTGATCCTCTGCTTCTTCGAGGCGAGCTGCAAGCTTCAAGCGGGCAGCCTCCAGCTCCTCGCAGCGAGCGATGCCCTCAGACTCATACTTCGCACGCCACAGTTGAGCCTCGGCATTTGCCTTGGATAATTGGCGCTGAATATCAGCCTTGCCCTCACTCTCTTCTTCGAGCTGCTCGCGAAGACCGTCAATGTCGTGCTCCAGGTTGCGGTACTTACCAAGAAGAGTAGCACGCTCCTGCAAGGGAAGAATGGTTAAGGAAATTTCATAGTTACGAGTACTGCATATGTTGATTTAGCTCTGAATGTTTTATACATATATGCATATGATAGATTCGAAACTTACTCTGCTTTCGTCATCAGCAAGTTTCCTCTGGTCTTCCAGCTGGTTAGTAAGTGACAGCTTAATCTTAGAAAGCTGTCCAATCTGGTTCTCAGCTTCCTCCACTTGGCGCAGAAGATCGGAGTTCTCAGCAGCGAGCTTCTTCTTAGAGGCATCGAAGTCGTTGAGGGTGCGGTTGGCTTCGTCGAGCTTGGAGTGGATTTCGTTCATCTGGTGCTGGAGTTGTTTGGTAGTCTTCTCGGCAGCCGCCTGGTCAAGGTAAAATACAATTGAGAGTATAAACAATGTATTATGTAGCGATGGATATTAATGGCGCCCAGATCTTAAACATGGTGTCAAGTCTATGTGAATCTTATTGTGTTCTTGTGTAAAGAGAAGGTGTTTACATTTCAGTTGTTGGTTTGTTTGATACAGGGTTAAAGGTGTATCAACCAGCAAGCATACTTTAGTCCTGAACATAATTCAGGACACACGTATACTCTCAGTGTATATTCGTCTATGAATTGGGTACATATTTCGTTATATATGCATATATATCACTTGTGTGTGTGTTATACATTTCTTCAGATAATTTAAAACAAAAATTAATAAAATTCAAAGAGACATCAGACGGAAAATTAGCACGGAAGTTGTAAGATGTATTGCAAAATAGACCTCTCGGTGTATTTGTATTCCCCTTTTGCAAGATGTATGTTGCTCCAGTGCGTCGTCTATTGCTTACCTTGTCGCGAGCAAGAGCGTCCATGGCAGCCTTGGCGTCGTCAGCCTCGCGCTTCATGGCGTCCTTGTCCTTCTCGGTCCTGTTATAACAAGTTATAAACAGGTTTTACACAAGTCATGTTTATAATAGCTTAATATCTGTAAGAACCAGGAATGTATATTGAGTATAGTAAGTTCTTCATATGAATTATTTAACACATATGTTTGCAAGACATCTAGACATTTACCTTGCTTTCAGCTTGTTGAGATGGTCAATTTGGTCAGACATCTCGTTGATTGCATCATTATGCTTCTTGCGGAGGTTGGCGAGGGCAGCCTCTTGCTGGATGTTGGTCTCCTCCAAGTCGCGGCGCAGCTTCGCCAACTCTGACTCGCGCTTCTTGTTCAGCTCGATCTGAGCCGCTGTCGCGCCGCCGGCTTCTTCCAAGCGGTCGCTGAGATCTCCTAACTCACGAGCCAAGTTTGCTTTGGCCTTCTCAGCCTTGGCGCGAGACTGACGTTCATGTTCAACCTCCTGTTCCAGCTCCTCGATGCGGGCCTGCAACTCCTTGACCTGCTTCTGGGTTCTTGACACGAGGATCTGTTCTTCTTCTAGCTTCCCGGAAAGACTAGTGATTTCCTTATCCTTGCGCTGGACAGTGTTCTCGATTTCCTTTTGATTGCGCTCCAGGTCTGCCACCGCCTCCTGGGTAAGTTTGAGATCGCCCTCAACCTTCCTCTTGGACTTCTCGATTTCACTTCGGAGCTTCTTTTCTCGCTCAAGGGAATCTTCAAGTTCATCGAGAGTTTGCTCCAGCTTGGATTTAACCTTGCTCAGGTGGTTGCATTTGTCTTCGATGCCCTGGAGATCTTCGGCGGTCTTCTGGTTGCATTCCTGAAGATGTTTCTTCTCCTTGTTGACCTTGTTGATAAGTTCCTCTTGATGAGAAATCTCTTCGTTGAGGTTATGGATCTGGTGATCCTTGGTGGCCCTCTCCTGTTCCAGTCTCTGGACAACTAGTTCAACATCTTCAAGATCCTTCTTCAAGCCACCAATCTCCTGCTCAGTCTTTTTCTTGCCTTGGAAGAGCGAATTGCGAGCATCTTCTTCTTGCTGCAGACGGGCAGTGACTTCCTGAAAGTTAAAAAAAATATATATGTTTATGCATGAAAGCCCATATCCCAAACATAATATACATTGCTAAAGTTTAATAACGTTCAAGTATATTAACAAGTATCACACCAGTATTTAAACCAATAGTATAATCAACAATATAAATAAGATGCAATTGTGAAAATAGAGATTGAGGTCAATAGTTTTTTTAGTTGTGGATTTTATCCAAGTAATTCAATGGTAGTCTTACATTTAGCTGAGCTTCCAGGTCGGCCTTTTGACTTTGCAGTTTGGCTTGCTTGTCAAGGAAGTCTGACACGTTGCCCTTGGTAGATTCCAGAGTAAGTTGAAGGTTATTCTTTTCTTCTTGCAGCGCCATGTTTGCAGCTTCTAGTGCCTTTCGAAGCTTGGTTTCTTTCTCGAGTTCTTCGAGAGCCTTGGCAGCCTTCTCTTCAAGAGCCTTCATCTCGTCCTCAATGCGGGTGACATTGAGGAGGGGCTTGACCTTCTGCCACAGCCTGAACCAACCCCAGTTACGCAACTTCATGAACTTCCTCAGGTTACGCTGGACGACGATCAGAGCGACGCGCTGCTCTTGGAGCTTCTTGTAGTTGTTTCGGCTGAGGTAGCCTCGGATCCACGACTGAAGTCCTGTGATCAGGTGAGCCAGTTTGTCGTCACGAATCTCCTCCAGAGTACCCAAGACACCAGCACGGAAGAACACCTGTGCAAAATAGTCACGTGAAAGCCAAGGTATAAGGGACGCATCAGTATGAGGATGAACTGGTACAAAGTGTTTTGTTCCCAAATTAATGTGAATCAAGACTGTGTGCATCATGGACAAACAGCACACACAAATTTTATATACACAGAAATCGCCTATTTCATTGTGAAAAGCTAAATGATCTCAGCAAAACATAAGTTTAATAATTGCCACTTTTTATTATTGAGCACTATATATATATATAAATATAAAAATTCTGTTACAACTCCCCAGCCTAATGACCTTAGGCCTTAGCGGCATTCATGACTTTCCCAACAAGCTACTTGATAAGTAATTGACATATATAATCTTCCTTGAATATATAACAAGCACCCTATAAACAAATTGCACACTATTTAACTTGCTGATTTGATGTGACACCAGTGTTCATTTACATTTGGTTTCCAAATAGCAAGTAAATGTAAATAAAATAAAAGGGAGCAACATTTGGGAAAGGAGGATCGAGGCGCGCCACAGTGCAGCCCCTCAGCTATGTCACCTCTGTGGCTGTGTTACATACCTGTGGTAAGACTCAGGGGTTCAATACGTTGCACATGCATCAATCAGTATTAGAAATCAAGTGCTACATAAAGCGGTAACAAATTGTCATAGTTGAGAGGGGAAAAACCAAAGAGTGGGATGATCAAGCCAAATTCGGGGTGGTAGTGGTGGGTGGGGAAGGGAGGAGTGCTGGGAAGGGGGGTACTGGGGCTGGGGGTACTGGGGGTGGGGGTTCTGGGGCTGGGGGTACTGAGGCTGGGGCGGGGATATTAGCTTTTGAGTCAAATTTCCAATTTTAGTCACGGGGTAAATCCTTACCAAAGAACTGATATGATATCTTTGGTTCTCACGTAACAAAATCAACGTCAACACTTTCCTTTCAGTGAACGTTTTTTTTGTTTTGTAAGTATTAGGCTTTGGGAAATGTTATTATCAGGATGCTGGAGAATACTGTTGACACAAAACTGGGCCAGAGGCCAGATATATGCAAGGGAATATACGTAGGGAAGCCGCAGGCCGGGTACTCCGCTGTAGCCACTGGTGTCAAGGCCCATGGAAGGTAAACACAACAATAAAGGAGTGGGGGTAAAGACATTCACGGAAACAGTAAAATGGTTAAAGAGAAGAATCACAGAAATCAACGCTTCCTCAAATGCATGATGCAGCAAGAGTCTCTGAGGGTGCAAATAGAAACCAAGTTACAGGGTCAAATCAGGGAAAATTTATAGGAGGTGGCGGGGGAGGGTGGGGATGTTTGGGGGGATGACTTTGAATTGTCCTTAAAGACCTTAGTATTGCCCGTGCGGTACAACTCCTCGTTCAGGCCAGCCTTATCGAAGCAAGCCTTTGCGGCCTCCTTATCGTCAGAAATCGAGTCCATCTCCTTGGTGGCCAGGATCTTGTAACTACGGAAGGAAGGGGCGTCCATCAAGCACTTGCAGGAGGAGACTTGTGCCATGGCACTCACTGGCACTCTCTTCTTGTGGATCAATAACTCAGTACTCAATGAAGTAACAAGTGAGGAAATGAAATTATGAGGAAGAGTGCTAAGCCAGAATGACTTTACAGTACAGTATTTAAAAAGAGAGAGAAAAGAGAGAGACAGAGAATACAAAGGCATAGAGAGAAAGAGGTAATAGGTGAGGAGAAATTATATATTTTTTCCTGAGCAGTTTTGTAACTGTATAAATGATTCGAGTTTGAAATAAGCAGCAAATAACAACAACCAAAATTAGGCAATATTTTTTTCACGGGATGAAGTTGAATCATGAACTACTAATATTAAATACCAGCAGCTGGTGACACGAATGCTGACAGCCAATAATACTATCATTAAACTGTGCACAATCTTTATAGCATAATTCAAGTTGTCACTGAAAGATGTTGAATGACATAGTAACAGCATTCGTATAGCACCATTTACTAATATGTTATCTAAGATAGAAGAGGGGAATAAACCCACAGGCAGAACTACACGTACATGGGGCTTGGGTAGCCACACTGCCATGGGGTGTGGCTCTGGTGATGGGGAAATAATGCCTCATTAGAGACGTGGTGTTGGGGAAAGAAGGGCAGTTGTAGATATGGGAGGGTGGTTGATGGGCATCAGGGGCATAGGGGGTGATTGGTGTGCTGGGAGCAGCTGTGTGGTGGAGAGGTTGCTGGTGGGAAGGGGGTAGTAATAGAACTGGGAGGGAGGGGGGCTGAGAAGGGATGGGAGGGAGGGAGGCTGAGAAGGGATGGGAGATGGGGGAAGTGTCTGGAAGGGAAGTGTGACAAGACGTCGAGGACAGAGTACAGGATCAATATTTGTAGAAGTCGGTTCTCTGTTTTAATATTACCTCTGAAATTACCAATACAGTCCATCATGATAGTTGTAGGGATACCCTTCGAGGCCCGAATACCAACTCACCGGTGCCTGAAGTCCTTGTAGGGAATCCTGTTGGGGAAGCCCTTACGGCAGATACGGATGCCCTCAAGCACACCGTTACAGGTCAGCTGGTGCATGACAAGGGCCGCGTCAATGACACCTGCAAGAGAGAGAGAAAGAACTCAGGTCCTGAAGCCAGTTTTAAACATATGGTTCTGAGAGACAAAAAGTATTTTTGCTGCAGTTTCGAGCTGGGAAGTGGAAACTAGAGGACTGTTGCCGATTACTCACCAGGATGAGTTTAAATGTCAGCAAGTCTGTACTCAATACAAAATAACACAAGCTGTTTATGTAACATTTGACAAATTATTTATTTTTGAATGTTCAATCATCAAGGAAAATCATTTAATTCATAACATTAACATTTAGTGCTTTAAAATAGGGTGATAATATATGTGCAAGTACCTTTAAGTCAAGAACAAATATCGTTCAAAAAAAGGAAAAATTAAGAGGCCAGGTTGAGGCTATCACCAACAGACGTATGAACACACATCATAAAAACGTCATATGTACGTTAGCTAAAAGGTCTAAAATTCGGTTGATGGAAATTAACATATTTGAAATGTTAAAAAAAGGCTTTATAAATAGTTACAGTGTGACCTTTCTACAATTAATTCAAAATGAAATGTTAGAGAAACGTTTTGTGTGCTGGGTACTAATTCGGGGACTTGGTCTCATCGACATAATACAGCATATATATATATGAGGCTTGGGAAGTTGATCTCGTAAGGGATAACAGTGTTTAATTATAATAAATGATACTTATTAGTAATACTAAGTAATTATTATTAGTAACAGTTATCATATGAGGCTACCTACCTGGGGACTTCGTCTCGTTGGGGACGATGCATCGGATGAAGTGGGGGTGAGTGGCGTTGAGGGTCTTCATCAGGTTGTTGAGCTGCTCCTGTGGGTAAACAACAAATGTGACTCTTAGCTTGAATTATTCTAAAGGAAAATGATGGTCAAACCCTTACAATAGTTCCTATCTTCGTTTAGCTTGAGCGTTCCCACTACAACCTTGAGCTTTAGCTCAACTTCACGACCCTCTGACATATGAGTTACACTTCAGAATATCATGACGAGGAATCATGATAAAGCTACAGAGATTTAGACGTACCCTGTAACCCGAGGAGACAGTTTTGAAAGCTCCAGACTTCTGTCCTCGACCTCCTGGAAACACCGGATAAGCCACAGATTAGCTAAAATAAATAACAATTATAAACTCTCTAGGCTTCATAAGTTTAGCCCTTACAATTTTTTTTTTAACTTTTGTTTGTTTAAAGATATACACAAGCGTATCTCTAAATATACTTTAGTGTTATTGAAAGTTTTATACTGTAATTATTGCAGCCTAATCTGAAAAATAGTTCTTAGTAGTCTTGCAGCAATTTCATCTAAAATTGATTTTAATTCCATTAATTCTATTTATCAAGAATTTACAAATAATTAAAAAGAGGAAAAATTGAATTCTCCAATTTCGTGTCAGAAAGCCTGGCTGGAAGATCAGATGCCACACACTCCCAGCACGACATCTCTGCAAAGGAAACAGAAACATATCTTAACATTTATAATGTTTGTTATGTTGATTTTGTTAATTTTCTTTGCCAACTTACGTTAATTATATAATCAGGCAACTGAGACTGATTAGTAACAGATCAAAGTTTATAAAGTTCAAAGGTACCATGACTTGATTTATTAAGTACTCTTTGTACATAATATAAACTGATAACATTTTTCAGTGTATAAAACAGATGTTGCGAAATACTTACCACCTTTAGGATCTGCCGCTGCCGATTGACCAGGATGATCTGCGAATATAATAACAGAAAGTTCGTTGGTGGCCTTCTTGATCTGGTCGACGACGGTGTCGTTGAGGGGATCCTTGTTCTTCTCCAGCCAGCCAGCCAGGTTATAGTTGACAGTACCAGCATAGTGAACGATGGCGAAGTGGGCTTCTGCTCCACCCTTCGAAGGTTTGGGCTTGATGAACACGGGAGTCTTGCCAAGGTGGTTGGCGTTCAGCTTCTCAAGGAAAGACTTGTCAGTGGCCTTGGGGAACATGGACTCTTCCTCCAGGATGGAGAGCAGACCCATTTTCTGTTGATTATTGCGAAAAATCATTAATTTCACAAGTCGGAAGAGAGCGACGATCACAATGTTTTCAGACTCGGATGATGATTATGAAAACTTTCCTATATGTAGCAGTCATTAGATAAAAGGATTAATAAACAGTTCTGAAGTTAATGCATTAAAACTAAAAATTACGAAGTAGAAAACATAATTAAGTATGCCAAAAAGATGTTTACAAGAATTTCAAGTTTTATTTCCGTTTTCCATTGCTTGGCTTCATATACAAATTTAATGCTCTCATAATCGGCAGGTTTTAAAAATCTGGAAATTTAGGTTTCAAAAGATGTTATGCTTGAGTTACCTTCTCGAAGAGCTCGATGCAGGCCTGTAAGTCCATACCGAAGTCGACGAAGACCCAGTTGATACCTTCCCTCTTGTACTCCTCTTGTTCCAGCACAAACATGTGATGGTTGAAGAACTGCTGCAGCTTCTCGTTACAGAAGTTGATACAGATCTGCTCGAAGCCGTTGAACTACAGGGAAAAAGACATGTGCAGTTTCGTCAGTAAATATTGTGGAAAAAAAAAGAGTTCCACAGCAACCATAAAGCTTAAATATTAAACCAACAACGTTAAAGTTTATGATGCATAGTACAAACAGAACTAAGATACGTTACTATCATCAGTAGATATATATAATGAATAATTTAATGAAGCTCTTGTGATGCTGTGAAAATGAGAAAGAATTCCTTACCTCAAAGATCTCGAAACCAGCAATATCGAGGACACCGATGAAGGAAGCACGCTTCTTGCCCGTCTCAAGCGTTACGTTACACTTGGTAACCAACCACTTGAACACACGATCGAACATAGCCTTAGCCAGGGCACCGACGGCGTAGAAACACTGATCCACGTTCATGCCCTTGGCTACAAACTCTGTGCCTACCTTGATCTTGGGCTTGGTAATGTTCTTGTAAAGGTCAGCACCATCTATACCCATCAGTTTCCCGATGGTATCTCCTACCTGTGGAGGAGAACAGAGACATCATGGTGAGGTTGGAAGCCAACGGTAGCTTGTAACTATAGGAGTTCTCAAGCAGCATAAATTAGCATACACGTAATAAGAATTTGACTTATTCGTAAACAACGGGGAATATTGTATAATTACCTCAGTGCCGTCGGCCTCAGCCTGCTCCTCGCGACCCCTCTGCTTGAACTTCATCTCACCGAAGTGCATGACTGCAGCAGTCAGCTTGTAGACGTTCTCCTTTTCCACTCTCGAGAAACCAAGAATATCAAAGGCTTCCTAGAATAGGGCGAGTTAAAGGAGGATTAGACAGAGTCTTTGGTGGGAGGGGGGGGGGGAAGAGTTTCTAGAATATAAACACATGAGCTCTCTAAAGTATTAGATTAAACTACATTACCGGGTGCATCAATAATTAGGTTTAACTCCATTATCAAGAGTAGAAAATATAATCAAAACAAAGTAGTCAGGTACATTTTACAGTATGTCATTGCTTTTATTTTGATTTGGTTTTGGGCTTAAAGTTTATCAACCTCAGAAGGGTTAATAAGGCCACCACAGTAGCCTACTGACCAACCAGCGAGAATACTTTAGTCCAGAATACAGTTCAGGACTACAGTAAACTCTCAGTGCATATAAACCAAGAGATGAGCTAAACCCCTCGGTGTATACATCCTTTGTTAGTGTGGACAACCACAAAGCTTAAAGCCCAGAGTGAAGCGACGTCACCAACATCACAATCAAGCTTATCGTTAGTTGGTATGATGTGAGCACTCAACTCTTGCACATAGTATTATTATATCTTATGTTACAGAGAGTGGGGACTTTTGTGGTAGTTTAAGAGAGGATTTTTATATTAGTGTGACGAATGAGCTCTTTATATAATAGTGAGGGGAAAATTTGCTATTACAATGAGGGGGATACTTCTATATTGTTGAAACAGATGCCTGTTTATATTATATTGAAAGGGGGAACTTTTATATTATAGGGAGGAGGCTTTATTTTATTTTCAATTTTAATTTTTAGTCACAACAGTTTGTTGGACAATAAACTTTCAGCATGCATGCTAAATACAACAAAATTATACAAATTCGGAACCACTCAGTGCAGAAGCCTTCCCAATCCTTGAGAGGAATATAATTTTCTCAGTTCAATTCTAGTAACTGGTATAAGCATTTTCTTTAACCTTTTACATTATATTAATCAAATATAGACAAATGTGAAACGAATGATAATGTTAAAATGTCATTATTACTGAAACTTGTTGCATAGTTACACTGTTACATAGTTGCTGAAACTGTGAGAATTAGGTCCTATGTAATTCTCAAATCCAGGCATACCCCAGAATGAAGATGACATACAGAGATGATACAAGATTATTTTTTGTTGTGTATCTTTCACGGTTAGCAAATTTTGAGGCCATGCTGTGTTAGGCTAAGCATCAATTTTTAACTTCGAGGAGAAAGCTAGACACATCAATTTTGAGCACAGGCAGCGTTGATCGTTGACCGCAGCGGTCTAGAGGTTCAAGCCTAGCGTTGATCTTGAACCCCCGCAGCAGTCTAGGGGTTCAAGCCTAGCGTTGATCTTGAACCCCCGCAGCAGTCTAGGGGTTCAAGCCTAGCGTTGATCTTGAACCCCCCGCAGCGGTCTAGGGGTTCAAGCCTAGCGTTGATCTTGAACCCCCGCAGCAGTCTAGGGGTTAAAGCCCACCACCAAGCGGAGTGAAAGCACATGCCACACCACCGAGTGAGGTCCTCAACAATCACTCACGTCACAGAACTGCATGTCCTCTTTATCGTCAATGGAGGGCACAGTAACCTTGCCCTGCGACACATAGTGATAGTCGTAGACGTTGTCGCTAAGCAAACAGGTGGCTGTAGAAGCAGGGAAGGTCATATGAAGGGTGGGTTTGTAGGCCAAAGCCGGTAAACTTAATTAGGGAGGAGGTCATACCTTTGTAAATGTGGGAAAGAGGGGGCAAAACCGATGTAAATTGGGGAAAGAGGGTAAAACCGTTGTAAATCAGGGGGGTACAGGGTCAAATCGCTGAAAACTGTGGACAGAAGGTAAAACCGTTGTAAATCAGGGGGGTACAGGGTCAAATCGCTGAAAACTGTGAACAGAGGGTAAAACCGCTGTAAATTGGGGGACAGGGTAAAACCGTTGTAAATAGGGTAAAACCGTTGTAAATTGGAGACACATGGTAAAGTCACTGTAAATTGGTGACATAGAATAAAACCGCTGTAAATTGGTGGCATAGGGGAAAACCGCTGTAAATTGAGGACATAGGGTAAAACCACTGCAAATTGGGGATATAGCGTAAAAACCACTGCAAATTGGGGAAATAGGTTAAACGCTGTAAATTGGGGACGTAGGGGTACAACCGCTGTAAATTGGGGACATAGGGTAAAACGGTTGTAAATAGGGAAAGCCGTTGTAAATTGGGAAAACCGTTGTAAATAAGGCAAAGATGGATACACCGTTGTAAATTGGGAAAACCGCTGTAAATAAGGCAATGAGGGGAAAACCGTCGTAAATAAGTCAAATAGGGAAAAGCCGGTTTAAACAGGGGGAAAAAGAGGAAACAAATCTAAACAAGGGGAAGGAAGAAACCATCACAGAGATGAGAAATGGGTCATATTACTGTAGCTACGGGAGAGGGATACAACTGTGGATACCTGTAACTACGGGAGAGGGGGATACAACTGTGGATACCTGTAACTACGGGAGAGGGGGATACAGCTGTGGATACCTGTAACTACGGGAGAGGGGGATACAGCTGTGGATACCTGTAACTACGGGAGAGGGGGATACAGCTGTGGATACAGTAGGGACGAGCAGCTGTAAATACAGTAACGGAGGGGGCAGACTGGTTTCAATTTTGGAAAGTGGTAAGATATTTGCATATATCTGTTTGGATTTCCCTACGATTGTTATTATACTTAACTATAAGGGAGATGTACAGTGTCCTTATGGTGTTAATTCTAGGGGGGGTATGTTTGAGGGACCATCCGAATTACATTGTAATATAGTTCGGATCCAGAATCGTATTCTCAGTCATCTGGATTACTCACGTCACAGAACTGCATGTCCTCTTTATCATCAATGGAGGGCACAGTGACCTTGCCCTGCGAGACGTAGTGGTAGTCGTAGATATTGTTGCTAAGCAAGCAATTGGCTGGAAGGAGATTGATAGGACAAATGAGGGACTGAGGTTCGAGCTGAAGTATATATTCATTGGTTTTTCCTCTTTTTGCTTTTCCTCGGGTGATGGAACTCGAAGTACTGTTTACGTCTTAATTTCCACTACTCACTGATGGTTCTTAAGTTGATCATTGGGTATTTGAGTTGGAATTGCCTCTTATCATGTTCAAAATTTAAAGCAATATGAAAAATAAGGTGAAGATAATTATATGTAATATATAGATTATCTCGTCGTGTCACAACAGCAGAACATTTGTTGTAAGAGGTTTTTCGTTAGGAGTTATGACACTTGCTTCTACAGCAGGACACGGGAGTCCTCCGCTGGTGAGGAGAGCGAGAGGAGACAACGATTCATACTGAGATCGTCAAGGCTCTCATAGTCAGGGGCCAGGAAGTTTGTGTGCTTATCGAGTCTCCCTTGCACTACTGACCGTCCCCAAGCAGCAACTCACAGTCTAATTCAACAGCTAGAAATTACGAGGTGAAGCGTCTCTATAATCTCACCAGCTGTCACAGTTATGACCAAGTTTGTGAATACGCGTTATAAGTACGAACAGTATGACTTACGATTTTCCATTTTGATTAGTTCGAAAAAATGTGCGAATAAATTAAAATTTCGTTCATAATGTTTTATAATGGTCACAAAAACACAAGAACGGTCTTACCAACACACTTCTGAAATGTTCTCAAAGGTTCATGGTTATTTTATATTCAAAATACAAGTGAATCAAATCAGTAGCTGAGTTTACTTAGTGTTTAGGAGAGATGATATATTATTTGTTTCATGTTGTGTGTGTGTGTGTGTGTGTGTGTGTGTGTGTGTGTGTGTGTGTGTGTGTGTGTGTGTGTGTGTGTGTGTGTGTGTGTGTGTGTGTGATGGGAGCTGCTGGAATTGTTCATGGTGTGTAGTGTTGAATTGTATTTCAATATCGTTCATTGCAAAATGGAGTAATTTTTCTCTTGCTTCTTGTAGAGTATTGCAATATTTCTATTGCCTCAAACTGAACTGTGTGTGTTTGTAACAAGATTGGGTTAATACACTATACTTGTTAAACTTCTCGTTACTGCTTAACAGTTTATATGATAAAACTGCATTACTCTACACATGATCTGTAAATTTTCAAGCTTACTGCTATATATCTGGTTCACCAAAATGACTGAGGGGTGATAAGTGCTACTTACGCTTAATCCATTCGATCTGGTCGGACATCATCTCGTAGAAGATATGGTAGGAGCGCTCAAGAGGCTGCTGGGAGATGACGCGAGCCTTCTCCAGCAGGTAGACCTCAATGTCACCACCGGACAGCTTGCCACTTGGTCCGAAGTGAATACGGATGAATTTACCCTATAGGATAACGAGTTTGTTTAGCATCAGTCAACAATTAACAAATACAATTTATAAGAATATCATGAGATATTTGTCATCTAAAAATTATTCTTTTAAATTTGAAGAGAAAAAAAGAGGAACTCACGAAGCGGGAAGAGTTGTCGTTACGGGTGGTCTTGGCGTTACCGAAGGCTTCCAGGATTGGGTTGGTCTGGACGATCTGGTCCTCCAAGTTCTGTTCAAGGGAAGAGAGTGTCTATGTACCTCACTGCATATCTTGTGGAGGTCATTGGACAAGGACCTTTGATTTCATCCCTTACAATATCCAATCATTAATGATCCTAATTAACTAATTTATCAGTTTATAAGTGTGGGTTTGGTTATTTGTTTTAAGAACGTTATTGTGACATATTGTTGGCATAAAGGAATATCATCTTACAGGCTTCGCGTCTTCACCGGGTTTCTTGGTGGTGGCGCCGACGTTGGCGAAGTAGGAGAGTACCTTCTTGGTGTTCTCAGTCTTGCCGGCACCGGACTCACCGCTGTGGGAGGGAAAGACATTATATTTGAGATATATACAAGAGTTGTTACATTCTTGTACAGCCACTAGTACGCGTAGCGTTTCGGGCAAGTCCTTAATCCTATGGTCCCTGGAATACGATCCCCTGCCGCGAAGAATCGTTTTTTCATCCAAGTACACATTTTACTGTTGCGTTAAACAGAGGCTACAGTTAAGGATTTGCGCCCAGTAAATCCTCCCCGGCCAGGATACGAACCCATGACATAGCGCTCGCGGAACGCCAGGCGAGTGTCTTACCACTACACCACGGAGACTGATACCAGTTTATGATTCATAAACATTGACGGCAAACTCACGCCTCCGTTGTGAGGGAGAAAACAGAGTGCTGGTTAGCCCAGTGTGGCAGTTAAAGGGAATATGTTGCTCTTCGTTAGCAATCAATCTAACAATATATATATATATATATATATATATACATGTATGTGTATTCTCACACTTATATCTATTATTAGCAATTATTAAGAAGAACGATAAAGGAATACTAGACTTACGTAATCAACATAGACTGATTTTCACCACCTGTGAAATATAAAGAAATGATTTAAAGACTGAAATAAAACATAAATAACCACTAATACATAAATCAATGTGTATGTTACGCCTACCCACACAAAATGTGGCAAGCGTTTGAGGCATTATCTTTAATACGTATAACTGAAATACATTTAAATATTAACAAATCACTGGTATCTTCAGTTAGATATCCAACACTTACCCTGGATCATGTTCATGTAGGCGCCGTCAGAGATAGCGAAGAGATGGGGAGGCACTTCGTTACGCCTCTTGCCCTGATAGATCTTGACCACGCGGTTGGTGTAGATGGGGTAGCGCTTGTAGGGGTTGACGACGACGCAGAAGAGACCGGAGTAGGTGTAGATGAGCTTGCAAATATAACGGGCCTTCAAGTTGTACAGGACGGAAGCATCGTTCAGGTAGGTCAAGTTGGACATGTCCTCGCATTTCTCGAACTTGGGAGGGTTGACCTGTTGTACAAGATCCTTCTTGAAGTTCTTCGACTCGCCTTTGGCCATGACAGTGACGAGGTCACCCTTGGTGCCCTGAATCTCACCCTCCGTGAAGCCATCCTTCTCATCTGGGACCCAGCAGGACTTCTTGGCGTCGTAAGGTTTGGTCTGATCAACGCGCTTCTGCTCGAGGGAGACGTACAGGAACTCCGAGGGATCAGGGTCTGGTCCCGTGGACTTCTTGACGTGGCCGGGCATGTTGGTGGTGGATGCTTAACAAGCTGTCGAGGTAAAGACTCTCAGATACAATGGTACGGCTCTTGGACCTTCCTGGAATGAAAATAAAGGTTATTAGGACATTTTCCACATTGGTTGGTGCTCTCATATGCCAGCTAGTTAGCTCACCTTCACTCTCATAATGACCTGACGCGACAAAGCAAGAATCGTTACGTTACTTTGATTTGTGCTCTGAAATATTCATTAGTTACATATTTATTTCTTGTTTTAATCAAATTTAGAAAAGAGTTTTACTCTAATAAATAATAAGAATAATGGTAATAATAATGATAAAATGATTTAGAACAATGAGAGGATTTGACCCAACGTTCTTGTGTCTCCCAAACACAAATAATAATAGAAATTGAGAATAACTGTGTTTGAAAGGAGCATTAATATTATAATGCTGTAATATTAATGCTGACATTAATATATAAACCGTTCGTTTAACATTTAAGCACCAGCCATTAACCTCAATTAACTCTATATTATATATTGTTACTGTTTTTCTTTTTATTCAGTTCGTGCAGTGATTGAGTGGGGTTCACGCTCTTCTTCTATCTATATCTAAGAAATAGATAACAGACTTAAGAATGTTCCTTATTCTTTGAAATAAGCGTACGATTCTGGCCGATCACAGAGCAATATCCCATCTGATTTGGCATCTGATGAGAATTTACTATCATGCTAAGATGGTAAATCTCACCCACGTTTGATAAAATCTTCTTGTAAGAACGTCATTGTCTTAGTGACGATGCTTATGACTTCCGGCTGCGACATTAATGACATCGTTACGACGCTAATGACGTCGTTACGTCACTAGATAATATAATTGTAATTTACTATTTTTTTTACTAGTTTTGTTGCATGGTTAGATATAGTGTGGAGCGTGTCTAAAGGGGGGGTGTGGAGCGTGTCTAAAGGGGGGGTGTGGAGCGTGTCTAAAGGGGGGGTGTGGAGAGTGGCTATAGGGGGGGTGTGGAGCGTGTATAAAGGGGGGGTGTGGAGCGTGGCTATAGGGGGGTGTGGAGCGTGGTTAAAAGGGCGTGTGGAGCTTGGCCACAGTGGGTGTGGCGCTTGATCACAGGGGGTGTGGAGCTTGGCCAGAGTGGGTGTGGTGCCTGGCCACAGGGGGGTGTGGAGCTGGGCCAGACGGGGTGTGGAGCGTGGTTCTTCCTCACCAACACCTGGGTTGCCTCCACCAGCTGAACATAATGCCATTACTCTCAACTGTCACCTTCACAACATCCGGCCCATCGACAGCTAGACTCAAGTCTGAAGACTGATCCAGTAACTTGCGGGACTCCATTGAGACACACATCTGAGCGCTCAATCCCCCCTGGAGTCCTTACTGCCGCAAAATCCACAAACGCACGCAAGCAACCGGGTCCTGATGAGCACTGCAATTTCCTTATTGAAACAAATGAAAAAAACCAGTTTCAACGAAACACTTGAATATGAATTGAGCGGCTGTGTGAAACACTGCTTTTTAGGGAGTAGAAATGGCTCCTTGAGGACGTGTTTCTCTCTCTTGAGTACTTCCAGCGACTATTTTCTTGACACACACAGTAAGAGAGTTGTGGACTTACAGCGAGCTTCCTAGCACCACCACACACACACACGCCGCCGTCGGGAGCACGGAGTGTAGGGCACCTGAGGGTGGGAACCCTAATTTAGCCTTAATATACCCATCCCGTCGAGTGGGCGGAGGTGTTGGGGGAGGTGGGGTGAGTGATGGGCGGGGGATGGGGGTGGATGATGGGTGTGGGGAGGGGGAGGAAGGGCAAGGTATGCTTGCAACTAGTAATAATAGTGAAAGTCAGTCTCGTTCCTTTACAGTTTTGCCAGGGGGAAAATATTCAGACGTGGTGCAGGCCCAAAACGAGGCTGGTGTGTACAGATCATTGGGTATTGTTACAGCTCATACACGCTGCTTGCTTCACTCTTGCACATCTGAGGAATGCGAATGGTTTAATATTGGTAACTAATATCTTAAGAGTTATCTAAAGGTTGGATTAAGTTTTGCATTCATTTTGGTAGTTATTAGTCCGAATGTTCCCTGGATATATATATATATATATATATATATATATATATATATATATATATATATATATATATATATATATATATATATATATATATATATATATATATATATATATATATGACAGTGTCAGACCACGGAGGAAAATTGAAACAGGAATTTCCTTAAGTACTCTCGTATATTAATAAATCTTCAGAAGGAGTCCTTCTTCTCCTTCTGAAGATGTATTAATATACGAAAGTGCTTAAGGAAATTCCTGTTTCAATTTTCCTCCGTGGTCTGACAGTCACATTTTTAATCACGTGTTTATTTTCGTGATATACACACACATATATATATATATATATATATATATATATATATATATATATATATATATATACTACCCAGGTTGGAACCCCCACAACAGTTGCCTAACTCCAGGGTACCTATTTACTGCTAGGTGAACAGATTTATCAGGTGAAAGGAAACGTGCCAACCCTCTCTGTCCCGCCAGCGAATTTGAATTCAGGATTCCCAGTTGTGAGTCGAAGAATACGCCAAGTATACTTCGAGAGTTTTAAGCCCAAATGGCCAAGCTCGATTATATATATATATATAGATATATATAATATACCTGAGAGATATACAACGAAATACGCATAACGTCATCCAATTACCATCATTCTGACAAACTCTCTGCCCTAACCACCTTCCTCCAACACCCCTAATCCTCTCCCAATCCCCGTGTCTTTACCCAATCACATATAAGCCCATCAATCCCCATGCCACTCACACACGGGAGACATCTCCCGTCACGTAGGGTGCAGTCGCACCTCCACAGATCTCCAGTATCAGCTCTTGATACTGGTAATGGCTCCAAAGGGCCACCACTTACGGGCTATTCATGCCCGTGCCACCTTTTGGGTGGCTTAATCTTCATCATCATCATGCCACTCAGACCTATTCCCGTGTGTTCCCGAGCGCCACACTTCACAATCCGTCTCACATGCTCCTGGATACCCATTCCATCCAACTATTCGGTTCACCACAAATGAGCCTCTTATCTACGGCTCGGCCTCCCTGTCTGACCTTACACTAAGCAGAGCAACTTGCCACACATCAGAGGCAGGGTGATCCACGTGTGTGAGAACACTCGATTGATTGATTGATGAAGATTAAGGCACCCAAAAGGTGGCACGGGCATGAATAGCCCGTAAGTGGTGGCCCTTTTGAGCCATTACCAGTATCAAGAGCTGATACTGGAGATCTGTGGAGGTGCAACTGCACCCTGCGTGACGGAAGATGTCTTCCCGAGAACACACGGAAAGAAGGGAATTATAAAGTAATGGACACAAACACTGGTGGGGTTACAAACATGGCGTTATCTTGAGATGCTGAATTCGAGGCTTAGCGTCCCCGTGGCCGGGTCCTCGGCCGCGAGGACCGAGGACTCTGTATATATCTTTTAATATATACTTGTTCCTTTCCTTGTGACTCTCAACCGTCAATCAACTGGTGTACAGATTCCTGAGCCTATTGGGCTCTATCATATCTACACTTGAAACTGTGTATGGAGTCAGCCTCCACCACATTACTTCCTAATGCATTCCATTTGTTAATTACTCTGACACTGAAAAAATTATTTATAATGTCTCTGTGGCTCATTTGGGTACTAAGTTTCCACCTGTGTCCTCTTGTTCGTGTTCCACCCGTGCTAAATAGTTCGTCTTTGTTCAACCTGTCAATTACCCTGAGAATTTTGTAGGTGGTTATTATGTCTTCTCTTGCTCTTCTGTTTTCCAGGGACGTGAGGTTTAGCTCTCTTAGTCTTTCCTTGTAGCTCATACCTCTCAGTTCTGGGACTAGTCTGGTGGCATACCTCTGAATCTTCTCTAACTTTGTCTTGTGTTTAACTACGTATGGGTCCCAGGCTAGAGCTGCATACTCCAGGAGAGGTCTGGCATAAGTGGTATACAGGGTCCTGAACGATCCCTTACACAAGTTTCCAAAGGCAGTTCTTATGTTGGCCAATTTAGCATATGCCGCTGATGACCCGTCTCTTTCTTGCCTAATTTTTGTTGTCTGGTCATAAAATTCCATTAATCCTGGGATTCACGATTTACCTTCTATGAACCCATGTTGGTGGTGTGTTACGAAGCTCTTTCCCTCCAGATGTTCTACGAGCCTTTTCCTCGCGATCTTCTTCATCACTTTGCATGGTATACAGGTTAGGGAAACTGACCTGTAGTTCAGTGCCTCTTGCCTGTCACCCTTTTTGTATATTGGGACTACATTAGCTGTCTTCCAGCTTTCCTGAAGGTCTCCTGTTTCCAGTGACCTGTTATACACCATAGAGAGTGGCGCACACACACACAGTGGTTCTGCACCCTCTTTTAGTATCCACAGTGAGATTTTGTCAGGTCCAACAGCTTTTGTCACATTCAGCTCCAACAGATTCCTTTTGACCTCACCACTGGTGAGCTCAGATTCCTCCAAGGTTGCTTGGTTTGCCGCCTCCTCATTTAGTGCAGGGACTTCTCCTTGTTCTATTGCGAAGACCTCCTGGAATCTCTTGTTGAGTTCTTAACACTCCTTGTCATTCTCTGTGTATCTGTTCTCCCTTTTTCTCAGTTTCATCACTTGTTCCTTTACTGCTGTTTTCCTCCTGATGTGGCTGTGGAGCAGCTTTGGTTGGGTCTTGGCTTTACTCGCGATGTCATTTTCATACTGTTTCTTTGCTTCTCTCCTCACTTTAAGGTACACATTCCTGGCCTTCTGGTATCTCTCCCTACTCTCTGGTGTTCTGTTATTCCTGTAGTTTCTCCATGTTCTTGTACTCAATTGCTTCGCTACCTTACATTCCTGTTCAACCACAGATTCTTCTGTTGCTTTTCATTTTTCTCCTGTGTGTGTGTGTGTCGTACGTGTGTACTCACCTAGTTGTGCTTGCGGGGCTTGAGCTTTGGCTCTTTGATCCCGCCTCTCAACCTCCCTCCCCACTCTCAATCGTCAATCTACTGGTGTACAGATTTCTGACCCTACTGGGCTCCATCATATCTACATTTGAAACTGTGTATGGAATCTGCCTCCACCACGTCACTCCCTAGTGCATTCCTTGTACTAACTACTCATTTACTAACTAACATGTGCGTGTACCACCCGTGTTAAATAATCCATCCTTGTCTACCCTGTCAATTCTCCTGAGAATCTTGTATGTGGTGATCATGTCTCCCCGAGCTCTTCTGTCTTCCAGCGACGTGAGGTGCAGTTCACGCAGCCTTTCCTCGTAACACATGCCTCTTAGTTCTGGGACTAGTCTAGTGGCATACCTCTTAACTTTTTCCAGCTTCGTCTTGTGCTTGACAAGGTACGGGCTCCATGCTGGGGCTGCATACTCAAAAATTGGTCTTTCATACGTGGTAAACAAGGTTCTGAAAGATTCAGAATGTGTGAGTGTGTGTGTGTGTTAGAGAGAAATATATGTAGTAGATATAATAGAGAAAAAATAGGTTGGTTAGAAAGGCGGGGTCCAAGAGCTGATACATCGATTCTGCAGACACAAATCATAAATAAATACACACACACACACACACACACACACACACACACACACACACACACAC